>NW_007729235.1:173771-199709 GCF_000696425.1 Galeopterus variegatus | reverse complement strand
TGCACGTATAAGACTCAGTCACTGTCCACTAAGGAGCAACTTAGTCTGTTGGGGATGGGGCACGAGCCCCCAAACAGAGAACTACCACAAGGCAGAAGAAACCAAGTGCCAAGGGGGCAGGACAAAGGGATGATGTGTGTTCTAGCTAAGAGGAAGGGAAAGACAGTTGTCTGATGGAAAATATAAAGTCAGAGGAGAGCTGCTGGAAAAGATAGAACCTGAACAGTGCTTCAGAGGGTGGGGAGTATGGGGGAGTGAAAGACAGAGACAAGGGGAGGGGAGAGACTTCAGGCTCAGGGAAAGAGGTCTGTCTCAGTTTCCTCATCTGTAACAGAGGAGTAATAATAGTACCCTCTGTGACAGGTTTGTGAGGATTAAGTAAGTTAATACATGTAAAGCATTTTAGAATGGCGCCTGTCACTTGGTAAATGTTACTCTTATTTGTGTCAGAAAGAAGTGGGATAGAAAGTCAGAAAGGTAGATTGTGGACAAATTAGGGAGAGATTCAAATGACTGGTTAGGAGGTTGGATTGTAAGTTTTTTAGTAGAGGAATACTGTATATACGTGCACAGAAAAAAGAAGATATTATCAATGAGAGCAATGAATAGGGTATCAGAGGACAAGGAATCTACTCCCAGTTCCTCCTCTAACTAGTGTTATAACTTCGCGCAAATCCCATGATGCCACTGAGAGTCTGTGTGTTGTCTAAGGTCCCTTCCATATTCTACATTGCAAAGTGATGCAGACTTGGGCTGAGGTGGTGACAGTGACCATGGAAAGGAAGGGAACGTTGTGACTGTTTGGTGACTGCTTAGGTCATGAGAGACCCAATGAAAGGAAACACCAGAGAAGATTCCAGGGTGTGAGCTAAAATGGGGAAATCAGGAAGAGTAGCAGGTTTAGAGGGGGGGAAAAAAAAGATGACCTTGGGCCGGCCCGTGGCTCACTCGGGAGAGTGCGGTGCTGATAACAACAAGGCCACGGGTTCGGATCCCATATAGGGATGGCCGGTTTGCTCACTGGGTGAGCATGGTGCTGACAACACCAAGTCAAGGGTTAAGATCCCCTTACCGGTCATCTTTAAAAAAAAAAAAAAAAAAAAAGATGACCTTAGTTTGGACATACTGAATTTAGGATGGGAGTAACATCCCAGTGGAAATAAATGTCCAAGGGATGGTTAGAAATGTGGATCTTGATTCTGGGAACTATTTGCAAAGGCAGAAGTTGGAAGCCATGAGAATGGAGGCCACATCTTCAATGTGACTCTATGTCATATGCCTCTGATGTCCTGTGGTCCAGAAATGCTAGTGGAAAGACAGGGTGGCAAAAGGAAATGCTGGAACCAATAGAAATGGAAATTTGTGGCTGTCCCTTGGAGGCCTGGGGATCAGCACACAGGGAGGCTTGAAGGAAATGTTCACAGGAGATCCTGGTTTCAAGGAGTGTCAGTGGAAGGTTGCAGCTTTGTCTCTGGTCTCTGCACAAGGCCCAAGCCTTGGCTCTGGCCATGTCAGGAAGCCAACCCACTTCCTCTCCAGATTGCCCTATCTGCAACTATGGGTTTTCTTTCTCTGCTTTTTCCCCTCTCCTCTCCCTTCAGGGGGCCTCTGGCAACCCAAAGTCATCCTAGCCATCTTATTTCTGCCCGATTGTCACCTATTCCCTCTCCTGCCCTCTGAAGTTTAAAAATCTGTTGTACGATTTGTCCCATCATGTCCTTTCCTTGAAATCATCACACTAATCACAGAGATTAAGCTCTACAAGTACCCCCTCCCCAATTATCTCCCTCCCCCCAAGTCCCCTCAGGATGAGACCTATCTCACTTTTCCACCCAAGCTTTTTTCAAGCTTTGTCAGTTCTCAGCTGAGTCTAGTTCAGTCCTGAGACCATTTTTTAATATAATTTTTTTTTGGGGGGGAGGGTGGCTGGCCTGTATAGGGATCCGAACTCTTGACCTTTATGTTACAATACCACTCTAACCAACTGACCCAACTGGACAGCCCCAGAGACCATTTTTATCTTAGTTCTTCCAGGCACTATGCCAAATGACCCATTCAAGGCTGATTAAGACTTGCTGACCCACACACAGGAAGTTCTGGGAAATGAAGGACACTTCTGGGTAGTTCTTTTTTTGGCAGTTGGCCAGTATGGGGATCTGAACCCATGACCTTGGTGTTATAAGGCTGTGCTCTAACCAGCTGAACTAACTGGCCAGCTCTCTGGGTAGTTCTAAAATAAATCCTTTCCCTCTTGTCTCTGACTGTAGGACAACCTATAGAGTGACAGTGTGACATGGAATGTAAGGTTAAGAATAGGTGACACTGTCTTTAACAAGTTACAGAACCTCGGCCAAATCAGTTATCTTCTGGACCTCAGTTTCCATCTAAAAAGTTATCTTGAGGGCTGGCCCGTGGCTCACTCGGGAGAGTGTGGTGCTGATAACACTAAGGCCACGGGTTCAGATCCCTATATAGGATGGCGGGTTAGCTCACTTTGTAGAGCGTGATGCTGACAACACCAAGTCAAGGGTTAAGATCCCCTTACCGGTCATCTTTAAAAAAAAAAGTTACCTTGAAGGCCCCCTTAAGCTCTGATAGTCTAGAATACTATGCACATGGGCCAGCTGGTTTTAGGACAGCCTTGGAAATCTGAAGCACTTCCAAGGCTATCTGTAATGTCACTTGCAATCTAGAAAGTTTACCTTCCAGGGTCAGCCTAGAGGTAGAAATTATATTAAAAAGGGAGGTGTAATTCTGATTCAACAGTAGACTTAAGTGTCTGGTTGGACTTGGATCTGCTTCAAATTTCCAGGAGACATGAAGTATAATGTTGTGGAATCCTTTAAGACCAAGACCCTCACTCTCTCAGAGCAGGGCCAGGAACAGACCGCTCATTTGCTGAGGGATGCATAAGGGAGTACATGTCTGGGGTTTCACCGATGTTATGTGGAGGGGACATGGACTTGGGATAATAAGTACGAAACTTCCAGGAAATAGTGGGTGGGGGCTGGGAGTGTGGTGGCAGGAGGCCAGGGGAACTACAGACTATTAAAAGTAGGAATGAGTTTAGGAGCCACTGGGCCGAAGCACAAGAGACAAACTGCTGATGATCCCAGTGCTGGGAAGCCCACTTTGGGCTAGTGCATCCCTGGCTCAGTGCACACAGGCAGCAAGTTGGTCCCCTGTCCCAGCTGTTTCAGCCCCATAGCCGCTCCTGTAGAGTTTTCTTTGGCTCAGAGAAGCAGAGCCCTCCTCTGAGCCGAGGCCCCCCTCTACCGCAAAGCAACTGGCTTCCATTACCCCTGACAGCTCCAGAGCAACAGCCCAGCCCCCGGCCCCAGGCTGGCTCGGTGCCGTTCCCTTTTATGGTGAAGCCGAGAGAGCAAGGAGTGAGGGGGGAGAAGGTTCTGGCTGGGCAGAGGGGTGTAGAGCTCTAGGGTGCCGCTCCCCTCGCCAGAGCTGCCTACCCGCAGCCACCTCTCTTTTCTCCTGGGCGACCCACTCTGCCCCGAACCCACCACCCCTCTTGCTTGTCTCAGCCCTTCCTCCTCTTCCACCTCCTTCACACCCGGGGGATGATTTCCCAGTGGCCGAAGTCCCACGTTTGGCGTTTGATTCCAGGAGGGTCCGCTTTATTTCCGACGCCCACCTCCGGGGGTGGGGTGGCGGGCGGGAGCCCGGGTAAGACAGGCACTGGTCAGAGCACAGGCAGGATCGGTGTACTTGGTTTGACGCGGGTCAGAAAGCCTGGCGCCGGAGAGAGCCCTGTGCCCACTCTGCGTCGCCTCCCACTTCGTCCCCGCCGCCCGAGCCAGGGAGGGGACACAGAGGGCACGACCCAAAGGAAGCACCTGGCTGGGCCGGACCGGGAAGCGAAGAGTGCACAGCAATGCGGGGGGCCTGGGCAGGAAGGGAGGTCGGAGCCTGCGGGTCAGGCCGAGTATCCCGCCCGGCCCCGCCGCCGCACTCTCGCTCTAGCCCACTCCTTCGCTTGGGGAAGGCGGCCACCACTGCTTCGCGAACCGCGTCCGGGGCCGCCCCAGCTGCGGCCAGCTGCGCCGCACCGCACAGCGCCGAGAAGCACGTCCGCGGCTCCGCCCCACCCGCTACAGCCGGACGTCCCACCGCGGCCCCGCCCAGCCCCGCCCCTTGCGAGCGCCGTGCCTGGAGCAGGCGAGACGGTGCGGCTAGAGAAGCCGCCGCCGCATCGCCCGGCGGAAGTGCCTAGTCTGGGACTAAGCTGGCGCTACCGAGTTCCGGTCCTGTTCTCCTACCTCGAGCTCCAGCGCAGACGGCGTCCCGGCCGAGCCCAGCTGATCAGGTGATGGGCCCCCCCACCTGGCAGCCCCGCGGTGGCTGGTCCGAGGGGGCGAGAACGGGTTCTGGCGAGGGCGAGCAGTGCGCCGGCCCGGGGCTCAGTCCCTCCTCTTCTCCGCAGGATGATCACGGACGTGCAGCTCGCCATCTTCGCCAACATGCTGGGCGTGTCGCTCTTCTTGCTTGTCGTTCTCTATCACTACGTTGCCGTCAACAATCCCAAGAAGCAGGAATGAAAGTGGCGCTTCTCCGCCCCAGGTAACCGTTGGGGGCTGTAGCGCCCAGCCCCCGGAAAGCTGAGTGGCGAGGCCGCGCCAGGGCCTGCAGGGTTCGAAACTTCAAGTCAGAAAGTGTCGGGCCAAACATGCCACAGTCCGGAACTGGGCCCCTTTATCCTCACAGAGTAGAGTGTGCTTTGCAGTGCCCTGTCCCCTTTCCCTAAACTCCCTGTTAGAATGGGGATGGGTTTCTTAATCCTCCTCAGTCCCCATCTTCTTGTGGTCCCCAGTAGGTAAATGCCCTAGTTGGGGGCATGGTTACAAGGAACCACTGACACCGGTAGGAACAAAGATACTGAGAGTGCCATCCAAGTATGGGGATCTGGGCTCTTCACTTAAATAGCTCGCATTTTCCCAGGGTTGTTCAGGCCTAATTTAGGCAGAATATTTTTGTGAGGAGGTGAAAAATGTAGAAATCTATTTCCATGTTCTGAGGCCAGGGGCATTGATTTAGGGGTTGACTATTATAGACCCAAGCCTTAGAAAAGAAAGCGGGGAGGGGCTTGGAAGCCATCCTCAAGTGTGGTCAAAAATGTAACAGGGAACAGGCTGGATGGGAGTTGACTATTCAAGGATTCCCCAGAGGAAAGCTGTAGCATTTTCCTTACCTCAGGTCTTTCCCCCTCTTTTCTAGGGTTCCAGGACATAGTCTGAGGCAAGATGGAGGGTGTGAGGGGCCTTCACACTTCACTTCATCCCTCTGCCCATCACAACATACAAAGCAACTACACCTGGATTTTTCCACACAACTTTTATTTCCTCAAAGTCTTCCTTAACCCTATGGAACCAGAAGCTGCCACTGAATAGGGCCCAGTATAGGGCTGCTTTCTTTTCTACTCTCCCCTCAATATAAAAAAATATATATATTTTTTGTGGTCCCAAAATCTTGTGCTGTGGGGGGTGGGAAGGGGTTGCAAGTCCCTGTTTTGTCCTGTCTCAAGGTGATGCTCTGTAATGCCTTCGACAGTGCAGCGGGCATTCCAAGGAGTTATGGTTGTCCACATAGAATCAGCAGCTGAGGGAGGGGACTAACGTATTTCTCACTGTGTACCCCCATCTTAGGGCTATATCCTGGGCATGGAGGTAAAGGCATTATCAGACCCGGGGAGAAACAGTGAGTGGGGGAGATTTAGGGACAAAACAAACCTCAGGTTGGCCCAAGGGCCCCCTGCTATAACAAATCCGGGATGGGGAGTCAAACAGACTACAGGAAATAGGAGAAAAGGCAGGGGCAGAGCAGGGTCGTGGGGGCCCAGCCTGAGGCAGCCTGCAACAGAGAAGAGAAAGGAATCAGGGTTGTCAAAACGCTGCCCCTCTTCTGGTCTGTTAGCCAGGGGCTGGGGAGTGAAAGAGGAGGGAGGTGAAGATGGGTAGGGATAGGCAGGTGGATTACTGCACAGTGGTCTGATGCTGGAACTAGCCAGCTCTTAGGCCTTAATCCCTAACTAGAAGTTGTTTTCTTTTAGGAGTGAAGACTGAGGCCATGGTGTGAAAAAAATCAGGGACTAAATTCTTAATGAAAGTACATTTAGTCTTTGGGGTCAAAGGGAATAGGGAAGGAAGGAAATTATCCTGAATGGCAGAAATGGGAATGAGGGAACAGAAGAAGTAAGAAGTGGGGTGAGGGACTGGACCCTGGTGCTCACCCTGGCGTAGCAGAGCAGGGTCCCAGCTCCGGCTCACTGCTTTCCCTGATCCGGGGAATAGGGGACGTGGGGACTGAAGAGCCTTTCATCCTTCTGCTAGTCGGCGGTGAGCCCCGGCCCAACCTGGGCCTAGCCTGTGTGGACAGGGTGTGGGCTAAGTGGCTGGATTCCTTCATGAGCTTTTTTGCTTCTAAGTTTGTTTCCAGAGTTTCCATGCATAAGAGTGTACTATAGGGGTCAACAGAGGTACTAGGACCTTGGATTCCTGGACAGTGTCCCTAGCTGAGAGGGTGAGGCAGGATTGACAGCCAGAAAACTCCCGGATTCAGTTCATGACTATGCACTCCATAGTCTTATGGAAGTAGGGGTGGCAAAAGGGTCCAGCATTTAATCTCCATGGCTATACCATGGTCACGTTCTGGGTGAGTAGAAAAGCACCATGTAGAAAGGTGGTGGAGGATTGGTAGACCTCCCTCAGAGCCTTCTATGCCTCAGCCCCTGACAGAATAGCTTAAGCGTCAACCATCCAGTCAGTGTCTCTTTATACCCAGCTTTAGCTAGCTAACCTAGTATGGGCATCTGGACTGCATCGGAGTTGGCAGAACTGTTCCTAGGAGCAGCAACCAGATGCGTTACCTGGGGAATCCGGGACCCCTCCTGGCGGAAACTCTCCTCGGGCCGGTCTGGGCAGAAAGAGAGGAGAAGCTAAGGGCAGGGGCAGGGAAAGCCAAAGCTAGCAGGCTGAGGTTGGGGTGTATCTGGCAGGGACACGGGTTGGAAGCAAGCAAGAGACCTGGCTGATGGGGATGGTGGGTGGTGAGCAGAAAGGGGGTCACATTGGACAGAAAGATGCACTCAGGTACAAGAACAGCTCTGATATGGCTGGGAGTAGAGGCTGTAAAACAGTGCTGAGCATTTTCCCTCCCACTACCCAGATGAGAGTGCCTTGCTGGGTTCTGCAAGTGTTGTACTAGGGACTGGGGAAGACCCCAAAATGTTACCTGCAATCGAGTCCTGATGCAGGAGATCCGAGCTCCAGTCCCTAGCAGACCTTTCCCAATCACCATGACAGCCTCTGGTTTGTCCCCTGAGGACAAAAGTGAGTAGCTGTTCCCTAGAGAACAAAGGAAACTGATCATCTGGGTAGAGGCCATAGAGAAGAGGATTTCTTAGAGAATTTCTTTTCGATTGGGGTTTCTCAACCTTAGCACTATTGACATTTTGGGTTGGATAATTCTTTGTTGTGGGGGCTGTCTTGTGCACTGTAGGATGTTGAGCAGCATCCCTTGCCTCTAACTACTATATGCTGTTTCCTCCCCAGCTCCCTCCCCATTGTAACAGTCAAAAATGTCTCCAGATGCTGCCAGATGTCTTCTGAGGGGCAAAATCATCCCTTGTTGAGGCTCTAGTCTGGTCCAAGGGGTGGAATATCAACTTGGGACTAGAATCCGAACCCACCAAAGCTTAACTACTGTGTAAGGTGTATTTATACACCTTAGAGCCTACCCCAGTTATACATTTAAGCATTTGAAGATCAAGTTGGGGCCGGCCTGGTGGCGCACTGCTACAGTGCACCGCTTGGGAGTGCGGTGGCGCTCCCGCCGAGGGTTCGGATCCCACGTACAGACCGGCCGCTCACTGGCTGAGCAAGGTGCGGACGCAACACCGAGGGTTGCGATCCCGTTGCCGGTCCCGGTCCGGTATGGGCGCGACACTGAGGGTTGCGATCCATTGCCGGTCACGAAAAAAGACAAAAAGGAAAAAAAAAAAAGATCAAGTCACCTGTACCCAGGACTGGTGGATTGAGATCTACCCATTGGGGAGAGTTGACAAGTTGGGAGTAGTGGGCTCTGAGTGAGGTAGATGTTGGACTGGAGCCCTAGAAATCATTCCCATTCATTCCTTTACACAGCTGGGTCTGTAGCTTAAAAGGAGAGTATATGGCTTAAATTCTGTGTGGATGATGTGTGTATACACAGCATTTGCAGTGCTGACAGGTGAAAGGCCTAGCCTGTTTTTCATTCTCCAGTTCTGTGTAATGTTGCCCAGCTCTTGGAGTTGGGAATTTGGGTAAGTAGCACTATGTAAGTAGAAAAAGTCCTTGGGTTCCTCAACTGTTGAAATGAGTATTAAATGAAATAAAGTGCATAGAGCAGTGGCTGGCACATAGTAAACGCTCAATAAATGTTAACTATTTTATTATACAAAGACATTCATTAATTTCTAGCTTCCTGTACAAAGGCACCAGTGTTAGGATGGATACCAGGTGCCCCTGGTCTGGGGTGGCCTGCGTTATATCAAGTCAAGAAGGAAGTCCAGGTCAGGTGGTAGTGTGGCTAAAGGGATGGCTTCAAGCCTAATCGGGAGCCTGGTCTAAGCCCTAGGTGGTAGGGAAGGGAGGAGACTGGCTAACCCAGATTTCAGTGGCAGTGGGTACAGACCTGATATGCTGAGTGAACCGGGTAGTAGGCAGGAGCCCAGGTTGTGTGAGGTGGCTGGGCCAGACCTAGCAGGAGTTGGGAATGGGACCAAGCCTCCTGCAGTAGGGTGATGGTTTGGTGGCTGCTGCCGCTGTCTCCTGTCCTGGCTTCGGGGCTCTGAGTGGCAGGCACACAAGCAGATAAAAGGGCAAATAAGCAAAGTGCTACGAGACAGCCTTCACTGACTCTCTGGCTCCCTTTGGTCTGAAGATGCCTGTTTTCAAGTTTGTCATCAGACCAGCATCCCTCTTCTGAAGTAACTATAAGATGGGTAGAAAAACCTCTAATATTTATTCCAATTATCCATTCCAGCCAGTCCTCATCCTACCAGTTCATTCTTTTGGTGAAGAAATTATTGAGTTTGGCTTCTGAAACACAGCCTCCCTGGGTTCTCCTCTTAGCTCTACTCACTCATCTCCCAGTTGCTCTTCGTGCCCCTTAAATGTCAATGTTTTCCACATTCTATCCTCGGTTCTCTCTTGTTCTACTTACTTTTAAACTCCAAGATCTCTCTCTAGCCCTTTTCTCCTGAAGTCCAGCAGTAATTGTCCACTGGACATTTTTCCCTGGAAGTCCCCCATGACCAAAACAAAACTCATTTTCTCCCTCCCTTCCTTTCATTCTCCCTATCTCGGTGAAAAACTTATCTGCGAGAAACCTTATTTCATCTTTCTACTTCTCCCTTACATTTAGATTTGTGTTTATCAGATCCTGACAATTCTACCTCTGTGTTTGCCTGCATTCTTCCTTTATTGTCCCTTGCCATTGCCCATGTCCAGATACAGGTCTTTAACTCCCATTAAGGCTTTTGAACCAATTTCCCTACTGGTTTCCCTCGCTTGAATCTCTGTCCTTTTACAGCCCATCCTTCACACAGGTGCCAGAAATTATTCTACAGCAAACCTGATCAGAAATCACTGGCTGGGACCGGCCCATGGCTCACTTGGGTGAGTGTGGTGCTGACAACACCAAGTCAAGGGTTAAGATCCCCTTACTGGTCATCTTTTAGAAAAAAAAAGAAAGAAAGAAATCACTGTGGTTCAGGCAACACTGGAGGTTTTCTCTCTCTCTCTCTCTCTCTTTTTTTTTTAAAAAGATGACCGGTAAGGGGATCTCAACCCTTGACTTGGTGTTGTCAGCACCACTCTCTCTCTCTCTTTTTTTTTAAAAGATGACTGGTAAGGGGATCTCAACCCTTGACTTGGTGTTGTCAGCACCACGCTCAACCACTGAGCTAAGCGGCCATCCCTATATGGGATCCGAACCCGGGGCCTTGGTGTTCTCAGCACCACACTCTCCCGAGTGAGCCACGGGCCAGCCCCTCTTTAATACTATTTTCAAACATAGTGCGTAAAAGTGTCCTTTCACATTGAAGATAAGCCACAAAGAATGGGGCTTGGAATATACGCAGAGATAATCAGATTGCCTATCAGGGATAGAACATCTGAATGGTCAAACCTGGTAAGGACCATTGCTTTCTCCTCTGTGGCTTCTCTAACTAGCGCAGTCAGATATACACAGCCACTGACCCAGTGCACGTCTGGTCTGTACCAAAATCTAGGCCGCAAGCTGCATAGCAGGGAAATGCTAACAAGGATGAATGCAGCTGAAGACCAGCAAAGCTCATAGCTCCAGCTTATAAGCCTCCATACTCTGGCAAGATTTCTGTAGCCCAGAAGCCACATACAGTATTGACTTGTGATTTAGAGTAATTCCAGAAGTAGCATAACAATCTCTCCCCCTCCAAAATCCAGGTTACTCCCAGTTACTTCCTCTTCTTTTTCCCTAAAGGCCCATCTATTTCTGGCATATACCTGTTATTTTTGACCCAGAATCTCTTGTCTTATCAGGCAGTGTCTCATCAGGCAAAACCCAGGGGTACTGATGCACAGTTGAGCAACTGTGCCTACTGCTGAAAGGCTGGACTGTTGCTTTGTAAGCCTAGAATAGAAGGTATCTGCAGTTGTTCCATTTTTCTTTAGAAGAGTTGGAATCCTTCTCATATAACTTTCTGAATAAGCTCTGAAGCCAGGAACAATTTCAGCCTATGGAGACCATGGATAGGATTCCCCATTGTTCTATACTGCTGTGATTTGGACTGAGGACATTCTCTTATACTGCCCCAAAAAGACAGACTGACTTGTCCTTAACATGGAGGTTCTATGTCTGTGTTTGGCACTGCTTCAGCTAGTGTTTTGTCCCTGGAAACTTCCCTGGCTCCTAGCATGCACTGAAGCCCAGGTACGCAGGACTCCCACCAGTGGCCACACACAATACCATTCTGGAGTCATGCCGCAGGGAACACCAAGGTCGCAGGAGAGGATGCAGATTCTGCTACATACTAATTTTATTGATCACCCTGTGATCCCAGGCCAAGTGTATATCTTCAGGCTCTCACTTCCCCCAGCAATGCCCCAAACAACCGAACACCTGTTGCAGGGGCTCCCAGACTGGCTTACCTCTGACGGGGCCCAGCACCCGGTGGCTGACCTTTTGGGTGCTAGAGCCCAGGCCTGGCAGCCCTGCAGGCCGACTGCCATGGAAAGGAAAGCTGGGGGAGTTCTTTATCTGTGGAGAATTTTGTTGGCTGCTGCTGCTACCACCAGCACTTGTGCCAGTGCTAAAACTTCGCGCCCGGCTCAAGGTGTTTTCAGAGCAGGAAACGGGCAATCCACTGCAAAGAAGCAGATGCCAGTTAACCCTGGGCCAGAGAGGTCGTGTCCCAAGGCTTTCCCCAGGGTCTGATGCTCAGTAAATCTTCACCTCCAGGATAAAAAGGCATAGGGACCCATTCCAGGAGAGAAGGGAGGAATTCATGTCCATGGATGGGATATCTAACTTGAGGCATGCCAGCTAATCTCATAATGTCATAAGGGCCATTCCTGAGCAGCTTGACCTCCTGATGGATTTCCCCCTTATTGCCTTGGCACTGGCCATTGAACTCCCTTTAATCAGTCATTCACAACCATTTGAAGCTGAGGCCTGCCCTGTCCCCACCACAGTTACATTTGATTTTCTGCTGGGCTCTGCAGCAAGGAGTCCCCTAGCCTGATTTTCACATATGTTAGCAGAATGTAGCTCCAGGTGAAAGGGAAAAGGGTCCAGTTCTCAAAAAAATGAACTAATCTTACTAATTTTAATTTACCCTGGAAATACCATGTGGTACTTTTAGGAGGAGGGATGGAATACAAATCCCCTGAAACTCCTAGCTCTAGAGCCCTGTCCCACTTTCCTCTCCCTCCCTTCCCTCCTGCTGGTCTTACTTGTTACTTTTGGGTGGAGTTCGGGATCCTCTCTTCTTGACACCCATATTCACAGTGCTGCTTAGGCCCCGGCTGTTGCGCACATGTTTTAGCATCCAGGCCCGTAGGTTAGTGAGGCTGCTATGCTCTGACAGCACAATTCGGGGCCATGGATTACATTCTGCCATGTCCAGAGCTGCAATGGCCATAGCTCTTCCCACCTGTGGGAGAGTCCATTTTGGCTCAGCATCTTGGTCCCCCAATCCAAGCTGCCATGTTGGAGTAGGATACAGAACACAGTGGAATGGAAGGAGAGGCCAGACCTAAAATTTGTTCAATGGGCAACCTAACTTTTGTGCCTGGGCTGTTCATCTCAAGTGGATTTAGAACTGTTCCCTAAGCCATTGCCACTCTTGGGGCCCTCATCCATTATAAGCAGGGGCAGGTGTGCTTTCTGGCTGCACCATGGAGGAATTCTCCCAACAGGAGGAGTTTGGATTTCTTCTATAACCTGCACCTCTTCCTGCTCTTATGTGTCCTAGGATAATGGGAGTTATCAAGACCACTGCAGTGGGGGTGCTTTTCAGCCCCGGGGGTGAATAAACCCAATAGAAGGGAGAAAACAAGCTCAGAGGCAAAGAATCTGACTCAGATGTACTATGGGATTCTCTGGGGTATGGGGCCAGAAATAGTGCCTGGTCATCTTCTCAATACCATTATGGTCAGAGTCATGCTTCTGTTAACTGAGGAAAATAAACATAATGGCGAGATGGCCATAATGGTGAGCATCTCTTCAGAAGACTTTAGTCAGACAGTAGGAGTGAAGCGCTTTTCACTTTGAGCTTCCCCCTTTCCCCACTTATCCCATGTATTCCTACCTGCTCAAATAGTTCCACAGTGTATCTGGAGGGGAAAGCCGGCGGGGGAGGGGGGCTGGCACGCCCATTGTCATGGCAGGCAGCAGGGATGCTGTTTACTGAGCGTCCAGTGTTGTAGTTGCATTCAAGTGTGTAGCTAAGACACAGAGACCTTCATCAGTGTCCTGCTTCAATAGACATCAGGACAGAACCATGGGGGGCAGCTTAGATGGTCTAGAAAGGTAATTGCTTGGAAAAAAGTGAACACAAATAGAAAGTGCTAATAATCCCCAGCAACTAGCAACTGACCTGTGGCACTATACCACATACCCAGAAAGTCCGCAAAAAGTAGAGTTCTAAATAAAGACAATAATATTAATTGTAAGCTTCTCTTTTGAGAAGACTTAGGCAGTCTCCTGCATTCAAACACCCTAGACTGGGTAGCACTATACCACATACCCAGAAAGTCCGCAAAAAGTAGAGTTCTAAATAAAGACAATAATATTAATGGTAAGCTTCTCTTTTGAGAAGACTTAGGCAGTCTCCTGCATTCAAACACCCTAGACTGGGTATTATTTTTTTTTTAGGGAAGCTGTTTCATCAACTGTATCCCAGTTTCCACTCAACCTGTGGATTATCCCTGAGGCTTTGTAGATTGCAACACGACCGCTTCCCTCTTTGGACTGGCCATCTCTGCGGTCTCGGGCATACATGTTCTTCTCTGAGAAATTGCAGCCCTGGAAGTCGAAGTGGGCTGAATTCAAGGAGATGAGCTTTGGATATAGCATGTTTTCCACCTGTTTGGGGGAGGACAAAGACAACTCAGAAGAAGACACAGAAAGAAGGGACAAGGGGTAAGGAAGAGATGTCAAGCATGGGCCATGTGACTCAATACACAGCCATCACAACCATCAGGAGTAAACGTTTCTTGAATTCTCAACTGTTTGACATTATTTCTAGGTGTTGGGAAGGTACAATTCTATCTTCTTTTAAGCTCTTAGCTTCTTCCCTCTAATAATGCAACATTTTCCTTCTCCCCTGGATTCACAAACTCTAGGAAAGACTATGATGCTGACAGCTTGACCCTCACTTAAAGGTCATGATGTAATGACTGAGACATAAGGCCCTAGTGCCATCTCCTTTTGGCCCTTCGAAGCTCATTCAGTGGTAGCTATATAGGCCTTCTGCCAGGAGCTACCTTCCCTCTCTGTTCATGGCCTAACCCTTATGTCCTAACCTGCAACACTTCCCACACTCACATTATATTTTGAGGATTCCTACCTGGGTGCTCTCATCACTAAAGCTGTTTCCATACATGAAGCAGCCCCTTTTGGAAGCATGTCCATGTAGGTCCACATAGTAAGCAACACCACTCTCTCTGGGAGGGATGGTATCAGGGGCTGGCTCCACAAGCTCCATAGACTGTTGTGGCATGATCCACACACTGCTGGGCTTCTGTTCTGCTGGCTCTGCCTGGGTCCAGGCCTCAAGGTTATCCCCATCAGGTGAGAGTCCACGGTGAGCTTCATTTTGGAGATTGTTGGCTTTCTCAAGGTCAGAAAGGAGACCATCAGGAGGGAGATGGGGACAGGGCTGGTGCTCAGACGGACTCTGGGAGTTCAGACGAGAGTGCACGTGGTGGTAAAGAAGCACAGCTTTAGCCCCATAGATGGCCGGGTGCAGGACGGCATCAGGCTTCAGGTACTGACGGTTCAGGTTCACTCCACGTGAGTCTGTGCTGTAGGAAAACAAGGACTGAAACAACGTCTAGGGTCTCCTGGTCCAGCAAAGGTGACACCAGAGCAGATAAAGGAGATTGTGGGAGACTGACTTATCAAATGAAGGGCTGATGTTGTGTTAGGAAGGAAAGAATTGAGGACAGGACCCCTCCTTAAATGGATGTCACCACTACCAGAAACTTAAGGATAGCTCCCTCTAGCCAAAATGGGCTTGCAGTTTTCCTAGTTTTGCTTTCCCAGGAGTGCCACTAGATGCAGTCACATTCCTTCTCAGGTCACTGGAAGTTGAGATAAGCTTGCCCTTGTTAGGGTACAAGAGGATTGGGAATACGGGAGCTAGAAGACTGACAGTATGTCTTTGAAATGCAGGGCATGAGGGGGGCTGGGAACAATCCAGACAATCCAGGGAGGCTACTTACCGGTAGTGGCCCCGGACCACACCATCGGGGTTCAACATGGGAATCAGCTTAAAGACAAAGAGGCGACGAAGGATTTGGGCCCGGGGATCATCGGGTCGAAGGATGAAGTCCAGAAAGCCATTGAAGACAAAGCTAGAAGGAGTCTCCCCAGGGTGTACCCTACTGCTTAAGAAGAATATCTGAGGTGAAGAGGAGAGCAGACATTACGTCAGTTACTTTATAGTTCTACTGTGACAGTATATGGGCGTGGGGGGGTGTGGATGAGGCAGGAATAACCACTGGATTTTCAGCTGGCTGAGTTTGCAAGTGGAGCAAGAGCTATCAAGTCACCGTTGTCTTGGGATGCAGTGTGAGGCTGTGTTCAAGATGCCTAGAAGTAACATAGCCTTAAGCGATCAATAGTGCCTGGGCCTGGAGAAAGGCCAAAGTACTACCTTTATGCTACTCCCACTCACCCTCTTGCCTGTGAAACGGAATGGTCGGGGGGTGCTGGTATCAGGAAATAGCTGCTCTAGACGGGGCTCTCGATCTTCTCGAAGCCCATGGCAGGAAGTGATCGTTAGAAGATCTACACGAAGTCCATCCAGAGAATAGCAAAGGAGCTCTCGATGGTAATAGATGGTATCCAGGGGGCTGTAGGGATAAAAATCATTAAGCCAGATGAAGTCCCTAAAGTCCTAGTGAGAGGTGGGTCTCGTTACCAGCCCAGGATTTGTAAAATCTAGTCCTTCACCCTAACCTTTGGGGCCTTACGGTCCCTCACAATGTTAAATGAGGCTAAGGAAATGAGTAGATTTGCACATGCCAGAATGCAATGTGTACTACAACGGGGTGAATTTACTGTTTTTTCCCCAGTTTGGTCCCTCACAATGTTAAATGAGGCTAAGGAAATGAGTAGACTTGCACATGCCAGAATGCAATGTGTACTACAACGGGGTGAATTTACTGTTTTTTCCCCAGTTTGTGGCTCTCTCAGATAGATTACTTTGTGTAGACAGAGAGTTGCCCACCATGGGAAGAGATGAAAAAGGTGTGCTGAGCAATGGTAGTGCTGGCTAGATTCTGGATAACTGATAGGCACTGGATAACTGAGGCCAGAAGTGGGCAGGTGGAAGTGTGGAGTGTAGGTGGAGATGTGCTGAGATCAAGGTCACACAGAAATAATTTTTCAGATGTACCCAAAGTCACACATTCCGAACAGAGAAAAGACTGATGAAATTTTGGTTCAGAGCTCTTAGGCAAATTCCAGAAGTAGCAGAGGTGTTGTCTGATCCAGGACTGTGTGGCAGGAGTAAGGGGTTGGCACCTGCTATGGGTGGGGTAGTTCTCCGGAAAGCGCTGGTCTAGCTGGTTTAGCAAATCCTGGCAGTCACTGTAGGAGAAGGGGTAGCAGAAGGCGAAGAAGGTGGTGGCCCCACGGCCCTCCAAGAAACGGTGAACAAAGGATAACACAAACTGCGTCTCTGTCATCTGAGGAGCAGAGGAGGAAGAAGGAGGAGTAACATGCCATTGGTGTCAGAACTGAGCTCCTATGGGGCCACCAGGAACTGACTTCACACCCTCATCACCTTCACCAACTTCTCTCCCTCGGATACTTTCCATATGACAACCAGCTCCTAGGGTTCCCAAGGCAGGGGCTCATCTTGGACTCCACCTAGCACTGGAGGGAAAGCTGATACCAAAAGCTGGTATCCCACCTGCCTCCTACTCTGTATCAAGGGCAGATTCCTCTTTGCCGTCCTCTCTATCTTTAGCACCCAGGTTTTTCCTTCCTTCTCATGGAGAACTTACCTCAAAGGTGGGCCGGTCTCGAATGCGTTCCCAGCGTGGCCGGGTGGGCAGTGTGCGCACAAAGGGGGCCATTCCCTGGGAATACAGCTTGCTTTGCTTATTCATGTTCATAATGTTGATCTTGATGAGTTTCCCTGGAGTTCCTCCCCGGACACTGAAGTAGAACCATGATCTGAGGGCCACAGTAGAAGGAAACATTTCATTATATTTAGGAGGGTTGACAATAGGATATGTGGGAGAACTGGAGCAAGCCAAATTGGGAAAGGCCTAGTTAGCAAGGAGGAAAGGAACAAGGAGGGGTTGGAAGAGGAAGGGTGCATGCTGGTATGAACAGGTAAGTCAAAGGGCCAACTGAAGCATGGATTTGGAGACCTGGACATTCCCACTCTCTTTTCCTTCTTCCACCCTCCATTTCTTTCCTTATACCTGTTCCCATTCTCAAATTCCGTTTCAGCACAGTCTGGTCGGGTCCACACGTTGAATTCGTAGTCAGGGGAAGAGGCAATGCCACTGGTGGGGGCTGATGCCCCACTTCCTCCCCCTTCCCCATCACTAGACACAGATTCCACCTTCTCCACATGGGCTAGGTTCCCCGAATCAAAGCGAGAACTGAACAGCAATCCCCCACAGCGCAGCTCCATGGTGGGGCTGGGAAAGCATCCTCCTGCCCGACCCTGGCCCTGAGAGCTGGGGAAAAATGAGGGTTGGGGTAGGGAGGAGAGGAAAGAAAAACGAAAACGAGTTTTCTGGGTATCTCTGGATAAATGAGAGCTTTTCCTGTGGAGTCCCCTATGAAGCAAAAGCCTCTCTCCCACTAGAAAATGTAGTAGTCTTCCAGCCAAGGCCAAGAGAAAGCAGCACTCTGTCTCCCACACTAAGGGTTATAAATGACCTAAAGGGGACCCCAGTTTACTATAGCTTGGCTGTTCCCAAATCAAACACTCGATGGCTTAACTATGTTGAGAAACACTAGACTCTAAACTTCTTTGCAGCCCAAAGATTAGAGAATATAATTAGAAACGTCAGATTTTCCTAACCTAGCCAAGATACACCCACCATAGCACATGGCCATCTTTAGAGATGGGCCATTCTGGATCTCTGTTTCCTACATTGGCTCTGCATTCTCCGGTGGAGAGTGGAGAAAAGAACCAAGTTTCTAAGTTCAGATGGGTAGCTTCCTCTGTTCACCGCTTTGTCCTCACAAGTACTGACCAGATATTCTGTTATTGCTCCCCTGAGCCCTGAAAAGGCGGGTTCTTCCGTTTTTGGTTTCTACCCTATGCCCACTATGGAAGGAAACGGGAAAAGCACGACCTTTGCCAAGCCAAAGGAAACTGGGCAGATGCCACCTGCTCACCTAGAGACTGTGGCTCAATTCTAGTTAGGGTCTATTTCCAACCCCTCCTGCCTCGTAAGCACTGGACCTCTGCAAAAGCTATCCTGGTAGTTGCGGCTGAGTAATGAGTGTTCTAAGCCATTTAAAAAGGTGTGCTGGTAGAGTCCCACTTGGGGGCAGGGGGGTCGCTTCTCGACCCTCAACTCCGGAGGACCCTCACACTGACCGGGCTGGCCCTGGGCAGGGTGGAGTTTGGAGTCACGGGAAGGGTCGAGACAGACTCACACTGGAGGGGGCGCGGGAGGACCTCGGGGTCAGAGGTGAGACCCAGGAGTGGGGGTGGGGCCGGGAGGGGCGGGGTCGGCCAGCCGGGCCAGGCCTTGGGCCGGAGTGGCATTCGCGAGGGGCTCGGGCTGGAGGGGCTGAGGAGGGGGCGGGGCCGGGGGGGGCAAGGCCCGCCGTCCACGCAGAGCCCCTCACCTCTCTCCGGGCCGGTGATCCCGCTCCCTCTCCCGCTAGCGAGGCAGCACCTCGGGCCCCGGCACCCGCGCCCTCCACCCGGGACCCAAACAAAACCCGAGCGCCGCGGCGCTGGGACCCCGCTCTGCCAGGAAACAAGAAGTCTCCCGCCTATTGGCCGCAGCCGCAGCTGGCTACCCGCCCAGTAAGGCTGGCTGCCATTGGTCAGAAGCGAGGACCAAGCAAGGGCCGGTCCGGGGCTCTGGCGGAAGGTCCGGCCGCGGGGTTCGGTTCTAGCCGCGCCTTCTCGGAGGACGGTTAACGGCCTCCTGCCGGGAGGCAGGAAAGACAAAGTGACCGAGAGAAACGGGAAAGACTCACCTGCGAAATAAAAGAACTGTGTGAGGATAATCACCACTTAACGCGCTTCTCACTAGATGATAAAGCCCCGGCCCTGTTCTGAACATCTACCAGTTCCACTGTCCCGTGTTCTTTAACGTGAGCGGGCAAAAGCCCGAGTGGAGGATGCGGGCATCGATCCCGCTACCTCTCGCATGCTAAGCGAGCGCTCTACCATTTGAGCTAATCCCCCGGCTGGTGAGAGCGCCTTTCCTTTTGCCTTACAGGTTGTCACTTACCGTCCCCTTAGTGGAGGTACTGCAATTCAAGACATTTAGCAAAACACAGTGGGTGAATGGGCAAGATTTTAAAAATCAGGAATATAATAATAACGTAAGCAACAACAGTAAAGCCTTATTTTGAGGAGCATGTCAACAGTCTTCGCATCTGACACACAAGAGAGTTATACTGCACACTCCTTACTGGGTATGTGTCTGACCTAACATCGGCAGGACTCGTGAGGTCACAGCCAGCCTCTAAGTAAACCTTTCTCCCCACGGGGGGATTGGATTAAGGTGATGCTAAAAGGTTTCCACGAAGTCCTTCGAGCCGGAATCGAACCAGCGACCTAAGGATTGCCACGGCTTCTCCACTACAGTCCTCCGCTCTACCAACTGAGCTATCGAAGGCCCCGCTGCTCCAGCTTCCTGCCAATTACCCTCTAGTGCTCATGGAGGCCGCATTCTCGCTCCGGCATCTGAGGGTGTTCGGGTGAGCCTGGCCCCCGCCACCTCCAGCTGAAGGAGCCCGCAGGGAACCGGAACCCCCCGAGGCCTCACAGAGCAGAGGATGCCGGAGACAGAAGGACGAAGTTCCCAACCCGGGACGAAGGAGACACGGGCAATGCGCTTCCATGACGTTTCCCTGCTTTTCTCGAAAGCCGCCCGCGCCCGGCGGTGGTTTCTACGCGATCGCGGATGCTTAGCCAGCCGACCCTGCTGCTTGGGCTTCCGGGCAGCCTTTCTCCAGCAGTGCCGCCCACGGCTTTACGATCGCGACGCACAAGCCCCGCGTGCAAAGCGATGGATCACTTTTGCTGTTTCTGGTCCACATTTCCCTTCGGTTTCTCCGGAAGTGCCAGTAAAAATGCATGCCCTCCTGATGCAAAGGACATCAGTCCATCAACTAACTAACATTTTGTCGAGATGCACTCATTCTTACTAGTAAGAAAGACACAGCCAGTGGATCTGCCCGAGGCAGGCAGAGCCGCGCAGGATCGGGCGGCGCCGAATCCCCGGGATGTCCCCGGGAATCCGGGATTGGCCGGCGTGCCAAGGGGCCGAGGAGGCGGGTCCGCGCTCACCCAGGGGCAGCTGCTGCGCCAGGTGTGGGGCCGCAGGGCCGCTTGACAGATTTTCCTACTCTCAGAAGTGGCCGCAAGCCAAGAGCACTCCTCTGCAGCGGCCCGGCGGTGGCGCGCAGCCCAGTGGATCCTTGATGCCCCGGAGACCCACGTGAGGTCGTGGTCGGGGCGGCCCTACAGTGCCCGGCACAGGCCACTGGTCTCCCTTGTGGGTTTATGCACAGGTCCGCTTACCCTTGGGAATCATGGGTTCCCCAGGGCCAGGGATGGATCTGCTGCCTCGTCTGGGGCTCTTGCCACTGTGGATGTCCAGATGTCTTCTGTGGGGTCATGGCTGACCGCACGGCTTCCCCGCCTCTGTGCCTATCCCGCTCACGCCTTCACCTTTCTTACCGTGGGCCTGCGTGCAATGCCAGCCCGCAACGCTGCACACTAACGGGTTTTTTAAACAGAGAAACAAAGCTAAGCCCAGCTCTGGCAATCCTTGCTTCCGGGTCCGGCGCGGTGGGTGTGAGGGAGACCTGGTCTCCGCGTCCAGCCCTGGGTCGACTGCCTATGATACCTGGAGCCACCATCGCCCTGGGCAAAGCAGGTCGGCGATGGCTTCAAGCCCCTCGCCGCTCCAGTCTTTTATGTTGTCTCTTAGGCTGAACTTTAAATCCGAGGTCTCTGCTATCATTGAGCACAACGCGGCTTTCTCCCTTGCACCCATCCTCTAAGCATGAGGTTAACATCTTCCCATTGATTTCTTGGTTTAACCTCATTCCGCCGCTGCAAGTTCTGCCATCGTGTCTGCGAGCGTTAGCCTGGGGTAGCTTTCCTGACATGGTGTTTAGCACTGTGAGTGATATTCTCTCTTTATGTCTCTAGGAAAGGAGCTGCAAAGCAGAACATATTTAATACTTTGCCTTTTTTTTAATTGAAGCGAAATTCACATAACATAAAATTAACTATTTTATTATGTTATTTTTGTTTTTAAAGGTAAGTCAAGTGAAGCAGTGGGAGTGGAGAAGAAACAAAGAAATCTGTCACTGGTTGTAGTCAATTAGTTGTAAACACCGCTGCACTCTACCCACCGCCACAATTAACCATTTTAAAGTGAACAATGGGGTTGCATTTAGGGCAATCACAATGTTGTGCAATAACCACCTTTATCTAGTTCCCGAACATTTTCATCATCACAAAAGAACACCCAGTACCCTTCAAATAATTACTCCCCAGCATCACTTCCCGTCATCTCCTGGTCTATGGATTTGCCTATTCTGGAATTTCATGTAAAAGAAATCATAAAATATGTGACATTTTGTGTCTAATTTCTTTCACTTAGCATAATGTTTTTGAGACTCATCCAAGTTGTAGCACATCAGTACTTCGCTCCTTTTTATGGCTAAATAATAGTCCATTGTATGGATATACTACAATTTCTTTATCCGTTCATCTGTTGGTGGTCATTTGAGCTATTTTCACCTTTTGGCTATTGTGAATAATAGTGCTATAAACATTTGTATACAGGTTTCTTTGTGGACACCTATTTCCATTCTTTTCAGGAGTATACCTAGGAGTAGAACTGCTGTGTCATATGGTAATTATATGTTTAACTTTTGGAGGAAACACTACATTGTTTTCCACAGTGGCTGCACCATTTTACATTGCATGAGGGTTCCATTTTCTCCACTTCCTTGCCAACACTTATTTTTCATCCTTTAAAAAAATGACAGCCAACATTTCAACAAATTAAGCTCAATTATTTATAAGTATGTTCTTGTGTCATTAAGTTTCTTTGAAATCACTGTTTAAATAACTAATTTCCATTTTTTGGTTTCACCACAATTTATTGATATATGCATCTTCCTGTTGGACACTTAGTTTATATCAAAATCTCACTATAAATGCTACAATAAATGTTCTTGTACCTAAATCTTTGTCTATATTTCGCCTTACTTCTCTAGAATATATTTTTAGGGATGGAATTACTTGGTAAAATAGTATGAAAGTTTTAAGTCTTTTGATACATATTGCCAAATTACTTCCCAGAAACATTATAGCAATTTCTCTCCTAGCATTCACTGAGTATATTATCGTCTAAAAAAATCTTCATGGGGGCTGGCTGGTTAGCTCAGTTGGTTAGAATGTGGTGCTGTACCTGCCAGCTGTCCAAACAATAACAATGACAAAAAAGAATAGATCATGGAAAGGCAATACAAATAAAAATATTTTTTTAAAAAAAATCTTTGTTATAATGGGCAAAAATAAGTGATATCTTATTTTAGATTTGCACTTCTTTACTAATGAAATGGACCTTTTTTCCAAGTCTATTGTTCGTTTGCATTTCTTTTATGAATTATGTCTTTAATTATTATTATCATGTCTTTAATGCTTTTTAAAATTGATTTGTAAGAGTTCTTAACATTAGGATGTATTTATTACATATTTGCTGCAAATATTTTTCTCTAGTTTTTAAAATTTTCTTTTAGGGTGCTGAGGTAGTTCAAATATCCCCCAAGCTCACATTGGAACTTAATACCTAAATTGGTTGTGGAAAGTGGGGTCTTTAAGAGGTAATTGGATTGTGGCCTACATCCTTGTGAATAGATTAATCCATTCATGGAGCAATGGGTTGATGGTTTAATGTGTTGTTATGGGCTTGGTTCTGATGGCTTTATGAGGAGAGCAAGTGAGAAGGTTAGTTCTCTTGCTCTTGCCATCCTTACCATGTGACACCCTTTCATTTTCTTATAAATTACCTAGTTTCAGGTATTCTGTTCTAGGCAACAGAAAACTGGCTAATACAGGTGCTTTTTGATATATATACGTTTCCAAATTTTATGTGGTGAACACCAAGGTAAAGGCTTTGGATCCCTGTACTGGCCAGCTGCCAAAATTAATCCATTAATTAACTAATTAATTAATTTTATGTAGTAACATTTATCATTCATTTTCTTTAAGATCTTTTCCTATTGCTTTAAAATTTAGGAAATTCTTCTCCATGTGAAGATTAAATGTTCACTTTTATTTTTTTCTTTTTAATTTTTTCTCTATTTAAATCTAATCTATTTGAAACTTATTTAGGTATATGCTGTGAATTAAAAAATTAAATGACTTTTTCTCAACCTTGGCTGCACATTGAAGTCACTTAGAGAGCTTTAAAAATGCTGATTCCTGGGTCTCACCTCCAGAGATTTTCATTTAATTTTTTAAATCCAAGAACATGGTATTGCTTTCCATTTATTAAAAAAAGTCTGCACCTCAGCTGCCAAAAAATAAAAGTTTGATCTTATAAGTTCTTAGTATTTTTATTTTGTAAATCATGTATACTTTTTAAGATCATTTAAGGATTTTGTATTTTTTGTGGCTTGTGTGAGTGAAATCTTTACCTCATTTTATTCCTCAACTGGTTATCACCAGAATAAGGTAAACCTTTTAATTTTTATGTTTCATATCCAACTTATTTACCACTGTCTTATTAATTCCAAAAGTTTTTTTTAAAGAGTAACCAGCAATAAAATACTTTCATCTACAATTAATTTTATGTACTATTTTACATTGCGTATTTCTTTTTCCTGCCTTATTGCTTTGCCTAGAACAGCAATTCTCAGGGCCCCTATATAACTTTTAAAAATGAGAATCCCCTGAGCTTGAAGGACATTATGTTAAATGAAATAAGACAGGAACAAAAAGAGAAATACTGTGTATTCTCACTCATATGTGGAAGCTAAAAACATTGATCACATAGAAGTAGAGAGTAGAATAGTGGTTACCAGAGGCTGGGAAGGTTAGGAAGGAGGGAGAATAGAGAGAGATTGGTCAATGAATACAAAATTACAGCTAGTTAAGAGGAATAAGATCTAGTATTCTATAACACTGTAGGGTGAATATAATTAACAACAATTTATTGTATACTTTCAATTAGCTAGAAGAGAGGATTGTGAGAGTTCCCAACACAAGGAAATGATAAATGCCTAAGGTGATGGATATGTTAATTAGCCTGATTTGACCATTACACATTGTACACAGGTATCAAAATATCACACAGTACCCCATAAATATGTACAATTATTATGTGTCAATTAAAATTTTAAAGAAATTATTGAAGATCCCAAAGAACTTTGGTTTATATGGATTATATCTATCAGTATTTAACATATTATAAATTAAAAGCAAAGGCCAGCTTGTTAGCTCAGTTGTAGCTGATAACACCAAGGTTCAGAGTTTGATCTCTGTGACCAGCTACACACACACACACACAATTAATTGATTAATTAAGAGCAAGAAAATTTTAAAATATTGTTTACTGTTAGCTCAGTTGTAGCTGATAACACCAAGGTTCAGAGTTTGATCTCTGTGACCAGCTACACACACACACACACACAATTAATTGATTAATTAAGAGCAAGAAAATTTTAAAATATTGTTTAATCAACTAATAGCAATGAAAATGCCATAACATTTAAAATAAACAATAAGTATATTTTTAAAATACTTTAATAATGAGAATGGCATTATTTTACATTTTTGCAATCTCTTTACTGTCTGGCTTATTAATATAATACGGGTGTATACTTATGTCTTCTGTGTTCAATCTCTTGTTTATTTGTTGCTTTGGTTGAGGTATAAGAAGAAAATCTGGTTTCACACAGATACATAGTTAGAGAAGTAAAGAGTATTTTAATAGCCTTTTCAGATAATTGTGGGCATTCTTTGTTACCATATCAAACTTCAATTTTCAAATTTTTAATTTTACAATTAAAATCCATTGGTACATCCTGTACTTTGAATAGATCTTTTACATATGTATTATTTTACAACATCATGCACTGATCATTTGGAAAATGTGAGGGTACTTCATAAAGTTTATGGAAAAATAGAATTAAAAGATAATATTAATCTTTCCATGAACTTTTTGAAGTACCCTTGTATTGGTTGACTGAGTTATGCAAATCTCCTAAATGTTGATATGTTTTATTATTCAGTGTCAAAAAATCTTTCTTGAGTATCACTACCAATCTCACCAGAAAAGGCTTAAGTATTAGGAAGGTGCCAAGTTAATGGAAGAAGGTAGAAATTTTTCACAATTCTAATTTTATTTGAAAGCTTAAATTCTACTATCAGTAACAAATACTGTAAGTTGTTTTTCTAGTAAAAGGCTCATTTTCATTTTTTTTAAAAAAAGGTCTATCAAATATGTACTAAATAATCATAATTTTTCAGTTGTTCTTTCAATTAAAAATGGTGTTCTAGGAGATTGTATATTGATAAAAGCATCAATTTATCAGGAAGATATAACAATTATAAACATCCATGCATGAAACAAAAGAGCAAAATAAGGGCTGGCCCGGTGGCGCACTGGAGAGTGCGCCGCTTGGGAGTGTGGCGGTGCTCCCGCCGAGGGTTCGGATCCCATGTGGAGATAGGTTCCCGCTCACTGGCTGAGCGCGGTGCGGGCGCAGCACCGAGGGTTGCAATCCCGTTACCGGTCAGTAAAAGAAAAAAAAAAGACAAAAAAAAAAATTTAGGGCCGGCCCGGTGGCTCACTGCTACAGTGCGCCGCTTGGGAGCATGGTGGCGCTCCTGCCGAGGGTTCGGATCCCACGTACAGACCGGCTGCTCACTGGCTGAGCGAGGGGCGGGTGGCGCACCGAGGGGGGCGATCCCGGTGCCGGCTCCCGGCCCGT
>NW_007729235.1:171706-172853 GCF_000696425.1 Galeopterus variegatus | reverse complement strand
GTCATGAAAAAAGACAAAAAAAAGGAAAAAAAAAAAAGAGAAAAATAGATAAAGCAAACATAGAATTAAAAAGAGAAATAGACAGTTCTACAATAACAGCAAGAGACTTCAATATCCCACTTTCAATAACAGATAGAACATCTGGACAGAAACTCAATAAGAGGGGCTGGCCCGTGGCTAACATGGGAGAGCATGGTGCTGACAACACCAAGTCAATGGTTAAGATCCCCTTACCAGTCATCTTTAAAAAAAAAAGAAGAAGAAGCAGCTCAATAAGGAAATGGAGGACTTGATCAACACTATAGCAACTAGATCTAACAGACATACATGGAGCACTCCACCCAACAACAGCAGAATATACATTCTACTCAGGTGCACATGGAACATTCACCAGGATAGATCACATGTTAGCAACAAAACAAGTCTCATAAATTTAAAAAGATTGAAATCATATGGAGTATCTTTTCTGATCACAATGGAGGAAACTAGAAATCATTAACAGAAGAAAAACTGGACAATTCACAAATATGTGGAAATTAAACAACATTCTCTCATTCCATGAGTTAATGAAGAAAAAAAAAAAAACCACAAGAGAAATTAGAAAATACTTAGAGACAAATGAAAATGAAAACACAGCATACCAAAACTTATGGGATGCAGCAAAAGCAGTGATTAGAGGGAAATTTATAGCAGTACATGACTACATTAAAAAAAGGAGGACAAGAAAAGATCTCAAATCAATAACCTAACTTTACACGTTAGGGAACTAGAAAAAGAAGAACAAAGCAAAACCAAAGCTAGCAGAAGGAAGGAAATAATAGAATTAGAGCAGAGTTAAATAAAATAGAGAATAGAAAAGCAATAAAGTGAATTAACGAAACCAAAAATTGGTTCCTTGGAAGGATCAACAAAATTAACAAAGCTTTAGCTAGAATAACAAAGAAAAATAGGGAGAAGAAATAAATAACTAAATAACAAATAACTAAAATCAAAAAGAAAAGTATGGACATTACTACTGATCTTATAATAACGAAAAGGATTAAAAGAGAATATTGTGAACAATTATTTGCCAACAAATTAGACAGCCTAGATAAAATGGACATATTCCTAGAAATGTACAAATTACCTAAACTGACTCAAGAAGACA
>NW_007729235.1:142157-171136 GCF_000696425.1 Galeopterus variegatus | reverse complement strand
GAAACCAAAAATTGGTTCCTTGGAAGGATCAACAAAATTAACAAAGCTTTAGCTAGAATAACAAAGAAAAATAGGGAGAAGAAATAAATAACTAAATAACAAATAACTAAAATCAAAAAGAAAAGTATGGACATTACTACTGATCTTATAATAACGAAAAGGATTAAAAGAGAATATTGTGAACAATTATTTGCCAACAAATTAGACAGCCTAGATAAAATGGACATATTCCTAGAAATGTACAAATTACCTAAACTGACTCAAGAAGACATAGAAAATCTGAAAAGAAATACAATAAGAGATAAATTAGTGTTCAAAAACTTCCCAACAGAGAGAAGTCCAGGACAGGAAGGCTTCAATATGAATTTTTTTTTTTTTTTTTCCCTAAAAGATGACTGGTAAGGGGATCTTAACTCTTGAGTTGGTGTTGTCAGCACCACGCTCTCCAAAGTGAGCCACAGGCCAGCCCTTCAATATGATTTCTACCAAACATTTAAAAAAGAATTAACACTGATTGTTTCAAACTCTTTCAGAAAATAGAAGGGGAAGGAACAATTTCTAATTCACTTTATGAGGCCAGTAAAACCCTGATAGCAAAGCAAGACAAAAGCACCACAAGAAAAGAAACTACAGATCAATATCCTTTATGAATATAAATGCAAAAATCCTCAGTAAAATACTGGCCAACTGAATCCAACAGCATATTAAAAGGATTACACCATGACCAAGTGAGATTTATCAAAGATATGCAAGGGTGTTCAACATAAGAAAATCATGTTGTAATACACCACGTTAATAAAATGAAAGAAAAAAAATACATTACCACCCCAATTGATACAGAAAAGACATTTGACAGAATCCATCACTCTTTCATAATAAAAATACTCAGAAAACTAGAAAAAGAAGGGAACTTCCTCTACATGAAAAAGTCTGTTTATGAAAAACTGACAGCTAACATCATAGTCAATGGTGAAAGACTGAAAACTTTCCCCGTAAGATCAGGAACAAGACAAGGGTGCCCAGTTTCATCACTGCTATTCAACATTGTACTGCAAGTTCTAGCTGGAGCTCCTAAGCAGAAAAAGAAATAAAAAACATCCAAATTGAAAAGGAAGAAATACAGCTATCCTATTTGCAGATGACATGATCCTATATATAGAAAATCCAAAAAGTCTACCAAAGAATTAGAGCTAATAAACAAAGTCATCAAAGTTGTAGAGTACAGGATCAATACACAAAAAAATCCAGTTGTGTTTCTATACACCAGCAAAGAACTACCTGAAAAGGAAATTAAGAAAGTAATTTCATTTACAATAGCATCCAAAATGATAAAAATATCTAGGAATAAATTTAACCAAGGAGGAAGACTTGTGTACTGAAAACTACAAAATGTTGCCACCAGAAATTAAGGAAGACCAAATAGGTGGAAAGACATACAAGTGGATGGGTTAGAAGACTTAATGTTGTTAAGATGGCAATAGAAGGCAGTGCTGGGCTTCTAGGATGGCTGGGACCATTTCGGTGGACCTAAGCCTTGGGGAGTCCAAGCTCTGGGATGATTTAGTATTGCAATGAACAGTAGGAAAAATCAACAGTAACAACAACAAAAATTTGCTGTAGTTACACAAAATCTTTCCATTGCCTCCAAAGCAAAATGATTTCTTGCCCGCTGTGCACAAATGCTACAGGCTGCACCTTGTACCTTTGTGAAATCTTGCAACACTTCATGTACTGTTGATTTAGGCTAAGCCTAATGGTGGAGGCTCATTATGGAGCATGGTGTAGCAGAACAAGGGACAGACAGGGAATTAGGAAACCCGGATTCTAGTGCTCATTCTACAACAGACTAGCTCCCAGTCTTAAAATACATGCAACTTTCTGGGACATCACTTCCCTGTCTGTAAAATGAAGAGATTACATAAGTCATTTCCCTACATCTCTAAAGCTCTATGAGTTAAAAGGCACCAAATACATAACATGTGTCATGGGGTGGAGAAGGCAGACAGGAAATTGTGAAAACTGGCACACTGAGTGATTTGCCCAGGCCTTACAGGAGCACCCAAGAAGTCCTCCCTTGAAGCAACATTTCACTACTCCAGCACCCAGGGTACCTTATTTGTGCATGTCTTTACCAATTCTATTCAGTTTTTGTGTTGCATTCTTATTATTGACATGTGTGTCTTGCTTTCTCCATAGCTGTAAGCTCCTTGAAAACATGTTCCATCTTTTTATCTCCTGCCATTTCTAGCACTACCTCCATAATTACTGGAGTGAGTCAAGGTTCTATGAAGAGGGTTGGACCAGCTCTTCCTCCCAATAACTATTATTACTGTTTTTTTTTTGCAGCTAGCCAGTGCAGGGATTGAATCCTGGATCTTGGTATTATCAGCACATATTATCTTTTAATTCTATTTTTCCACATTTTTTAAATAGTATCCTCATATTTTCAAGGGTCGTCCAACTTGTAGCATGTATCAGTGCTTAATTCCTTTTTAAGGCTGAATAATATTCCATTGTATGGATGTGTCACAGTTTGTTTATCCATTCATCCCTTGATGACATTCAGGCTGTTTTCTCCTTTGGCTTGTGAACAGTCCTGTAAGAAAGGAAAATGCTCCATGAAAAAGTAACTAGTTCAGCTTGGAACTCTAACAATTTCATGCGAGTGCTTTTCTTTGAGGCAACCGCTGTACTTCAATACGCAGCAGAAGCACTTTATGTATTTTTCCTGTTTCTTCACACAGAGACTTAAAGAGATGTATTTTAATAAAATTAATAAGCTTTACTACTCTATTAAAGACATTTTAAGTGAAATTGGCCTGTTAATAATGTAAATGTGTGGTGGTGAAAAACATGACTTTTAGTACGTTCTGAAGCCACTGTCTTGCTTCGTGCGAATGTACAAGCAGTTTTATTTGCTTTTGCATCCAGCAGAGCAAATATCGACCCAGTGACAAAGGCAAATGACACTTAGTATTATTATGAAAGTGATCTGACTTCTCAGAATCCCCAGAAGGGTCAATATTGCTTTCAGAATCCCCCAAAAGTAGACAATATTGCTTTCCCTCTAATGTCTCAAGAAACATTTTTAGGTGTCACTTTCAACCCCACTCTTTTTTCCCTGCTGAATCTGATAGCTTCTTCTAAAGCAGCATTCTGTTCCAGAGTTTTGTCTTTTCCAGAATGCCATATCATTGGAATGGTACAGTGTGTAGCCTATGGGTAAATATCCATAACGCGGGGTCCCTCAGCAGTGATCAGAGACGGAGCCAAANGCAAATGACACTTAGTATTATTATGAAAGTGATCTGACTTCTCAGAATCCCCAGAAGGGTCTTGAGGATCCCTAGTTCACCCGATCACACTTTGAGAACTGGTAGGCTAGAATGTTCATACAATTTTTAATAATAATAATGAGAGCAGGTCTATCCAGATTCATTACTTATTAGAGTCCCAATAACTTCACAGCTGTCAGCTTCAGTGAGGACTTCACCAGCCAGTATCCTTGTTGGCCCCTGTTTGGCTTCTAGGGAATCTTACCTAATGACTTTTTATTATTCAGGTACCAGTGAACTGTAGAGAGAAATTTTAAACTACCTTTCATTGACTTCCCCCACCATCATCACACTGGGATCTTATTAAGCCTATTCTTTCTTCCACTGTAGCCTGTATAGACAATATCATTTTTTCCCAATAATCCTTGATCTGGACTGGTGATGTTCTGTAAGAGACATCTGACTGTATGTGAAGAGTAAACAACTGTTTTCTCCATAGTTTTAACCCTACATATACCCAGGTCCAAAAGTAGACAATATTGCTTTCCCTCTAATGTCTCAAGAAACATTTTTAGGTGTCACTTTCAACCCCACTCTCTTTTCCCTGCTGAATCTGATAGCTTCTTCCAAAGCAGCATTCTGTTCCAGAGTTTTGTCTTTTCCAGAATGCCATATCATTGGAATGGTACAGTGTGCAGCCTATGGGTAAATATCCATAACGCGGGGTCCCTCAGCAGTGATCAGAGACGGAGCCAAACCACCACACGGAGAAGTGGCTGTGGGCACAGGTGTTTGGAATATGTGGCTAAATAGGAACATGGCAAATGTACTATAAAATCCTCATTTAAGTTAAGCAACTTTTAGTTTTCCTATTTCAATATGATTTCCTAATCCCGTTAGTTCTGTGTGGCTACTACTATTTAAAAGCAAGAGTTAACGATTTCACTTTATTTGAATCTCACTCAGCTCTCCACGTTAGGGACCTGGTGGGAGGCATTAGGACAAAGTATATATAGAAACCTCTTATGAAGCTGTCTGGAACAGATTGCATATCTCCTAGCCTTTCAAATGAGGTGAGCTGTTAATAAATAATACCCACTCATATATCTGAACAGTATCTGTGGGTGAAGGCTGGGTATTTGGGAATATAATAAACTATGAATGGGATATATCTGATTTATTGTAGATAATGGAGAATGTAGTCTATTAAAACAATTTAAAAATCCTCAGACTGGGAGAAAATATTTGCAAAATGCATATCTGATAAAGGGCTGTTATGTAAAATATACAAAGAACTCTTCAACCTCAACCAGAAAATGAACAAATCAATTAAAAAATGGGCAAAAGATTTGAACAGACACTTCACCAAAGAAGATACACAAATGAACAATAAGCATATGAAAAAATGCTCAATATTAAACTTCATTAGGGAACTGCAAATTAAAATGAGACATTTCCATCTACCTATTAGAATGGCGAAAATCCAGAATACTGACCAAATCAAATGCTGGTGAGGATGTGAGCAGCAGGAACTCTCATTCAGGGCTGGTGAGGATGCAAAATTATAGCCACTTTGGAAGACGGTTTGGCAGTTTCTTACAAAACTAAACGTACTCTTCAGTACAATCTAGCAACTGTGCTCCTCGGTATTTACCCAAATGCATTTGAAACCTTTTACCTCAGTATTTACCCAAATGCATTTGTATGTTCACAAACCTGCACACAGATGTTTATAGCAGCTTTATTCATAATTGCCAAAATTTGGAAACAACTAAGATGTTCTTTAGAAGGTGAATAAATAAACTGAAGTATATTCATACAATGGAACATTATACAGTGTGTAAAGAACTGAGCTATCAAGCCACAAAAAGATACGGAGAAATCTTAAAGGCAAATTACCAAGTGAAAGAAGCCAATCTAAAAAGGCTACATAGGGCCGGCCCGGTGGCGCACTGCTACAGGGTGGCGCTCCCGCCAAGGGTTCGGATCCCACATACAGACTGGCGCTCACTGGCTGAGCGAGGTGCGGGCGCGACACCGAGGGTTGCGATCCCATTGCCGGTCACGAAAAAAGACAAAAAGGAAAAATAAATAAATAAATAAAAAGGCTACATAATGTATGATTCCAACTATGTGGTGTTTTGGAAAGGGCAACACTCGAGACAGTAGAAAGATCAGGGCTGCTAGTGGTTCCAGGAAAGGGAAGAAGTTGGAGCACAGATTTTTAGGGCAGTGAAATAATTCCATACATGCCATTATACATTTATCAAAACATATAAAATGTACAACACAAATAGAGAACCCTAATGTAAGCTATGGACTTTGGGCAATAACCATGTCAGTGAAGGTTCACTGATTATAACCAGTGCACCGCACTTGTGTGGGATGCTGATGGTTGGGGGGCTGTGTGTGTGTTGGGGGTGGGTAGGGAGTATGTGGGAACACCCTGTACTTTCACTCAATTTTGATGTAAACTTAGCACTGGTCTAAAAAATAGTCTATTAAATTAATAACTGGTGTGCTAATATGGTAAAAAAATTATACCAAGGCACATTCAATATGTTTGAAGTAAATGTTTTTTTTTTTTTTTTTTTGTCCTTTTTGAGACCAGCCGCACCGCGTTCAGCCAGTGAGCGCTGTGAGCGCACCGGTCATCTCTATATAGGATCCAAACCTGCGGCGGGAGCACTGCTGCGCTCCCAGTGCCGCACTCTCCCGAGTGCGCCACGGGCTCGGCCTGAAGTAAATGTTTTAATAGGCAGAATATTCAATATTTAATAAATATTTGTTCACACCCTCAATGTTGAAAGCTCCCCTCAGATTCCTTCTTATGTGTCAAGTCTAGGGCAACAAAACTGCCCGGTACAAAAGGAATACCACACAGAGGAAAGCCAGGCCCTTCTGGGAGCAGAGCTGTGGAAGGCATGTAGTAAAAGGACAGGTCATTTAAGTGTTCACTTAAATCCAAACTCCTTTAGGAGTGATAAGACATGCTCAGAGGTCATCAACTAGTGAAGTTTGTGTAATGACAACTGGATCATTCTGGAATAGGGCAGGGTGGGCATGCCTGTCTCCATGGGAAACAATCTACCCTATGGTGGCAGCATTTTGAGAACAGACCAGCAAGGCCACAGGTGTGAGCCCAGCCCCACTGTCTATCCACGGTTAAGTCAGGCTACCTGTCAAGCCGCCCTGCTCTGTAACTGAAGCTGTGGACTGGATACAGATAAGAATATGGAAACTTGCTTCCAGACTTATAAAAAATGGAAAGAAGTGTTTCAAAATGAGTCATGTTGGGCCAGCCCGGTGGCGCACTCGGTAGAGTGCGGCGCTTGGGAGCGCGGTGGCACTCCTGCCGTGGGTTCGGATCCCATATAGAGACCGGTCCGCTCACTGGTTGAGCGCGGTGCAGGCGCGACACCGAGGGTTGCGATCCCGTTGCCGGTCACGAAAAAAGACAAAAAGGAAAAAAAAAAAAAATGAGTCATGTGTATTATTTCCAGGCCCATACAAGAACTGATAATAACTAAAGCTATTAAGAGATAACCATACTCAAACTGCTTTCAGTTCTATGGTTTGTTATTTTGAACTTCAGCTGTGCGTGAAAAGTAAGGTTACAATGTGCAGACCTGACTCTCTGAGGTGTCAGCCTCCTTCTGTCCAATACCACCACCAACAGCACGTGACCGCCCCGCTCAACAGCACCACTGGGGCGTACTCTGCTGGTGTACCCTCCGCACTGGTTCGATTTACCGGTTCAGCTCGGCCTGTTTGCTGACAGCTCTGCAAAAATGAAATGTTTGGATGTCCGTTTTGCTTTAATGGAGGGAAGGTGCAGCACTTGGACTACTCCTGACAGGAAAAATACTGAACAATTCCAGTACTGGGTCAAAAAAACGCGTCTAGCAAATAAAGCTAATTAAGGTTAGTGTCAGTGTCCCTGAGAGGCATGGAGACCCCAATCAACCTGTTGATCACGAAAAATGTTGCACTCCAGAATTAAAGTGTCAGAAATTAAATGAACCCGACAAGGTAAACGTAGCACACACATTAGAAGCCAGCATGGAATCTGTGACATTCTCTGAGATGCTGGATTGAAAGAACTCAGCCCAGCAGCCTTGGACTCATCTTAGGGCACAGTGTCATTGCCTCACTCATCCTGTGCTTTGCACCTTACAACACCCCCTTTCTCCAACTTGCCTTAAACACAGGCAGTTACAAGGATTCTCTGTTCTTAAAAAGAGTTGCATCCATTTGTCTGACCAGTAAGGAAGAATTGAGGAAACGGAACATGTCCTTGGAACCCTTGGCCAAAACTACCTAGCAGACCTAAACCATGGCCCTTTACCAGGTAGGGCTTCTTTTCTCCGGGAAAAATGGTCACGGTTAACTGCCAGTAGGAGAGCAGGGGGTCTGCCTGATGTAGACTAATTCCCAAGAGGGAAGTTGGCAAAAGTGTGCACTGCTGTAGTCTTCATGACCTTACTTTTTTTTGACATTTTTCTACACTTGCTAGTTTATAATGGCCCTGGAAAAGCCTGGGAGTGTCTCAGGACACCATGTGAGAGAGAAAGTGGTAACTGATCATTGTGGGTGTTTATGAGGGAAATGGAAACTAGTTCATGGAAGTTGAGTGGACGGCCATCTCCAGTGCTGATTAATTTGAGACTTTCAAGGAAAGAAACTTGAGCTGAGAACTGAAAAACCAGAGCAGTTATTGTAGTCTCAATCAAAAAATAAAAAGGGACTTTGGTGTTAAACTCTGGATTCATGTGTTTCCTGGAGTTCTAAATCTTTCACTCATTGCCTTATAAAATCAATCAATAAATTAAGGTCCTGGCAAGGAGAGGACCCTCCCTGATCACGGCCAAGAATTCCCATAGGAGACTCCCCCCAGCTTTTCCAGGCATAAAATATTCAATTTGTCGTGGCAAATCTTGGGACATGAATCACAGTGACAAGTCAGACAATATAATTAGAGGAGCAAGAGGAGGGGCGTTTAGAACCCCCAACAGGCCAAACTTTAGCGTGATGGATGTAGGCTTTACCTGCCAGCTCTGTTGCTATCAGAGCTGTAGCTCTGTAGCTCTGCTACTATCTCCAGGAGGGCAGGGGCCCAATATTTTGTTGTCCTATCCCATAACTATAGGAATTCCTACATGAAGATGCAGACAGGAAAGCTAGAAATCAAATCTGTGTCCTTTATTCCTAGTAGGCATATCCAACCATATGCCGAGTCCTGTCTCAACAGACTGGTGGAAGTTTCCTGGGCCCGAGGCACACAAATGCCTGGGCTCTGCTCTCCAGATGGATGATGGCATGGGCAGCAGAGAGGAGCTGAGCCTTGAGGCACAGCCCCCCAGCATGAAGGGGAAAGGAGAGTCAAGGTAGGATTATGATGGTGAGGGCAGTGAGGGGCCTCAAAGGGCTGAAGTCCTGTTTTGAGGCGAGAGGCATTTCCACCCAGTCGCCTAAGTCCACTGACAGCGGCACCCAGTCTGCAGGTAGAGGTAAAGCTGCTGTTGTGCACTGTGCTACTGTATTCTTCTGGATCTTCTGGAGGTCCCTTTCCTTTTTCCACTGCGGCTAAAGTTGTGACCAAGAATGGGACAGGAAGCTGCTAAAGTCTTAGAGCAGGAATCATTTGTCAGAAGAATGCAGAAGCCACACACAGGACTCCCATCTTTTTAGAGATGAGCTATTTGGGGCTTGAGGAATGAGACGGAGGGAAGTGGAGGGCAGGAGCAAGAGAAGAGTTGAGAGGCTACCAGCCTGAGGATGGAAGCTGGGAGCCATGTGCTCAGAGAAGTGTTCAGTGGATTTGTGGGTGGCAGGATGAGATCCCTCTGGGCCCAGTCCCCACCAAACATGGAAGAACTGGGGCAGAGGCCACTTACCTAGGAGACAGAACTCAGGCACCAAGTAAAAAAAGACCCTCATGCAGAACTGCCACCCTCTGCCCCAAGCAGTCTCAGATGGCCTGCCCTCGACTGAAACCACTGGCCAGGGAGGCAGGGCCTATTGCTGGGATATCATGGTGAATGCCCAGTCCAAGAAAGCCATGGTAATGTCCTGCAGGCAGAGCCAGGTCCAGCGGGCAGCCTCACTGAGTTGTGTCTTCACACAGTCCCAGGTCACCTCACCTCTGGGAGGAAAGCAGAACATTTTTGGTGTGTGTGTGACTGTGTCAACCCTCAGGGATGCAGCTCAGACCCACAAACCTCAACCCAGAGTGGCCAGAGATGAGCAAGAGGCAGGGCAGTTCGAGAGACTTAACAGAGAAGCCTTGTCCATGGGGACAGGAAATGGGGCCACTAGGGATCCTGTCAGAGCCCTGGGTGAGAGTCTCACCTGCACACCTCGTGGCAGTGCTCCTGGGCCCAGGCCAGGGTCTCAAGCAGCAGGTGCCACAACGGCAGCAGTATGTTCTGATAGAGAAGCAGGAGCAGCTCCCCCAGATTATGGAGCAGCTGGCTCAGGGCGGCAGGGAGCTGGATCTGTATCTGGACCACGGAGAATGGATGGGTTAGAGGGCCCAGAGGAATGCACCCCGACCCTAAGGACCAAGTACACATGGGGCTGCCCCTTCCCAACAACTCTGCACCTGGGAGGACCAGCCCTTCTCTGACTCCTTGTCTCTGCTCACCCTCTGAGAGAGGCTGGTGAGGCTGTCACCGAACCAGGCAAGGTGGGAGGCACAGTGGGCAGAAAGGAAGCTGACTGTGGCACTGGTGTAGTCCCAGGCCAGCTGCACGCCAGGCTGCACCACAGTTAGCAGATGGGAGCCCCAGGCTGGCAATGTCTCCTCTAGCCAGCTGTAGAAGATGGAGTGGAGAAGGAGGGCTGAGTTTCCTCAGGCCGGCTTGACTCTCAAAGGATAGCTGAGGAAAAGGAAGGCCACGGGAGAAGAAAACCACAAGCACCTCCACGGACTGTCAATGCCCACCCTGGCCACGTCACCACCCTGACATCCAAGCTTGCTCTCTCATACCTCTTCTCTCTCCTCCCTGGGAGAAGCTCACCTGTAGCCTTGCAGGCTGTAGGAGTAGAGCGTGGCACATGCTTGTTGGCCAACAGGCAGGAAACCAGACGACTGAAGCAACCGGCCAGCAAAGGATGCTGAGTAAAAGGGGCCTGGTGAGCTGGGAGGTGAGAGGGGCAGGGAGAGGAGAGACAGACACTACAGGTCCCAGGAGCAGGCATAGTGGGGCAGAACTTTGTGGGCTCACGGGGTCGCAGAGCTGGCTCCAGGTTGCTCTGGAGCATGCTGGGAGGGAGGCACGCAGGCCTGGGCAGTGGGGGGGGCTAAGCCCCCTCTGCTGGGACAGGTGAGCAGGAATGCAGCAGCCAGGTGGATACCTGGACTAAGGTGTCAGGAAGCCTCAGACCTGAGGGTCTGCCCTTCTACTTTTTAGTTGTGATCTTAAGCTAACTGCTAAATCTTTCTGAGCCTCAATTTCCTCAGGAATTAAAAGGAGATACCATGTATTTAAATAGTACCACAAATATGCCAGCATTTCTATACTGCGAAGTACTAGCCCAGTCTGAAGTGGTAATGCTGCTTCTGTGGACAGAAAAATCTTTTATTTGCAGAACTGAGAACTCGTTAGGACAAAGGCAGGCGTGTGCTGGGTGGAGGGGTAGGTTGGGGGGTGGGGGAGATGCTACACCTAGCTCTGTGCCCCACCACCATGCTGTCTTTCCTGCTTGCCAACAACTACTTACCCTGAAAAGAGCTGTGTGAGCGGAGGTCATGGCACAGTAAACCTATGGCAAAGACCAGCAGCAACAGGACTAACCGTGTCCAGGGTAGCCGAGAGACCCGTGCCTGCTGCAACAGACCCTAGAGGGAGAGCGGGTAGGGAACAGTGATCACAAGGGAGAGGGGCTAGTCCTTACCTCCTAAGGCAGGCCTCCAGCCAGGCCCCCCAGGAAGCAGGTCACACTCACACATTAACCTGGTGGTAGCCGGGGGCTCTACAGACAGGTGGGACAGGAATGTGATACAGGCCCAACCCGGGGTGTGCTGAGACAGAGATATAGGACAGCGTGTGGGCTGGAGAGGGCTGGGTGCCAGCACCTTGCAGGCCGCATCACAGGTGACGACATCCTGGTTGTTACCATTGCCCTTCCTTAGCAGCTCCTGGTTGGCAAGCTTGAAGGACTCAATAGTTTCTTGCAAAGACTTCTGCACCTACAAGATAAGAAAAATTTGGGCTGAGAACATAGGATCTGGGCTGTGACAAAAACCTGAGCCTCCCTCCTACGGCATTTTCCATGCCAGGTGCACCCCCAGAGCACCTTCTCAGGGAAGGGAGGGCAGTGGCTGAGGGGCATGAACCCAGACAAGGCTCAGCCTGCCAAGTCCTCCCAGCTCCTCACCTTCTTAGGAATCTGCTCCCAGGTCCTATGCAAGTGCTCCAGCAGTAGGCTGTGGGGAAAGCACACCCCTTGCAATCAGGTGGCCCACGTTGCCCCTCCCATCCTCCTGTCTTCCATTAAGCCCTGGCTCCTTCAGGATAAGACTCTCCACCCAACACCCAAAGAGCAGCAGCTTTCTCGGGGTCACCCCAGCAATGTTCCCCTTCACCCCGAGAGGCGTGAGCCTGCAGAACAGTGTCCAGTGTTCCCCTTCTGCTTCTGGAACAGGGACAGACCAGCCTCAGGCTGGGAAGCATGAACTGGGAAGCTTCTCTGTGTGGATCAGAGGCAGGTGGCCCCCCACCCCCACCTGCCTGGACTGCGACAGATGCTTGGGGTATAGCTGCCTCCAGACGCTGGCGCTGAGAGGGTCCACAGTCAGGCACTCAGTGAGGCTGCCCAGGAGCTGCACAGGAGGACAGAACGGAGAGACTGCTGGGGGCATGAAGCTAGGGGGGAGGGAGAGTACTGAGAGGTATCTCCCTCCCCTAAGTGAGGCCACACGAGCAACACATCCACCCTGAGAAGTGGAGAAAGCTCTTTGATAGGCTGTAAAGGGGGAGGCTGGGCTCCCAAGCTAGAGCTTGAGCTCAAGCTCAAAGCTCACTTGTCTGCAAGTGACAGGGCATTAGAAAGCATCCAGACCTGAATGTGCTGCCCTTTCAGGTCCATTCTTCTGAGGGTAGAGTGTGAGTGAGTGGGGCAGGCGGCTACCAGGGGTGAGCTAAGAAAATACTTAGGAAATGGACTCCATGAAGGTAGGGCCTTGGTCTGCAGATAGGGACCAGTGCTGACCCCTGGGGAAGGAAAAGCCTCCCCCCATTGCCTCACCTCTTTCTTCATCTCAGGGGGACAGTTAGGGGTGGCTCTGGACAGAAAGGAAGGGAAGTAGGTATGCAGGGTGGATTCTGGCTTCGCCCCAAATGCCAGCACCTTCAGTCGGGGGTAGAGCTGACACAGCTGCGCCTGCAGGCTGGGGTGGGGGTGGGGAGGAGAGCCAGGCACAGGCTATAAATGGGGCTGTGCAATGTGACCCTTTTGCCTGCCTCAGAGCCCAAGCCTTGCCTGAGGGGGAGAGTTACTGAGGGCCTTCTAATGGTTTCAAATCCTTTTACTTAGAGAGTCCTTGGAAAATCTGTTGAAAGCCTTAGATCCTCTCCCTAAAAACATGCTCACAGGCCAATCAAACTCACAAATCCACTGAATTTCAGGTTTTCAATGATCCCTTGAAACCCACCCTTGAACTTCCAGGTTGCAAATCTCAGATCTAGGGTGGCTGCGGAGAAGGAACAGGAATACAGTGCCTGGTTCTGACCCTGAACTGGGATCTCTTCACAGCAGGTGTGCCTCAGGACAGTCCTACCTGGGTGTCAGGGAGTTGTTGGGCATATAGGCAAAGTCCAGAAGTGGGAAGAAGTCCTTGGGGCCAATCATGCCAAAGCCCTTGGTGAGGTTGGGATACATCCTTTGAGGGAAGGAAGAAACAGGTTTGTTGGAGACCACTACCCAGGACAGCTGTTTTGCCCAAGACCCCAGCTAAGCCAACATCTAGTAAAAGGACATAAACTCTACCCATCCCCCAGCCCTTAATGGCTCCCTTTCTTTCCTTCCTCACCATCACATTCTGAGGTGGAAGGAGCTGGTCCTGATTGTCCTCACATCTACGGAGACCAGGATCACAGTATCCCATTTTGCTAAAACAGCCACTTGTAGACACCCTGGGCTTTCCCCTCATTACTCACAGGAGCAGCCGATCCAGGTATGCAATGGCAAATGGAGACAAAGACTTGATGCCCAGCACCGGCAGCATGATCCCCAGCCACACTGTGGAGATAAAGGTCAGGGAGGAAGACTTAGGCTTACACCTCCTGGGGACATCAGAGAGGAGCTTCCTGGCTCCAAAACCATCCCTCTTTCTTTCCATTTACTTATTACCTTTCAATCCCTCAGTGAGGTTGGTAAAACCAGCTTGACCCAGGGCCCACAGGATGGTCAGACACTTTGCTGGTCGGCTCTGGTGGGACCTCAGCAGTTCCAGGAACTGAGGAGACCAGTGGGGAAGGCAGGTTGGTATAAGGAAAGCACCAGGAACACCTCCAAAGCCAGGTGGGAAGAGAGATGTCAACTGGGTGAGGAGGGGCAGGCAGAACACTATGACAGTGGAACCCTATGGCAGGGTGCTGCAGTGATTTGGAGCATGGGCCTCACCCACACTCTGGCACTTACTGGCTGACCAACCCTAGGAAAATTATTGAACCCCACTGTGGCTCAATCTTTCCATCTATGAAACGGGAACAGTAGCAGTACATGCCTCAAATATATCCAAAGCAGGCACACAGTAAGTGTTAATAGTATTATTGGTCTTACAGGGTCTTCCACTATCACATAACTGAGTACAACAATGTAGATTCTGCCTAGCCTCCTGGTGTCCCCACCACCACCCAGAGCTCACCTTGCTCAGGTTCGTCGTGGCAATCTTGGGCTTGTCTTGCAGAATAGCTTGGATACAGATGCGGTAACCATGTAGTGACTCCCCTGGAGAGATTCACATTCTCAGACCTACTCATGCTATGTGGCATCCCAAACCTGAAATCTTCCTTTTGGTAGCTATGAGCAAAGAACCCAGGCCTAGTGTGTCCTAACTTCCTCCTACCTTTCCATAGAAAGTGCGAAGATTAGTGCATTTCTCTGCTGGAAACAGAACCACTCAGCCATGCTAGAAGCAGGAGAAAAGAAGTAGGCTCCCAAGATGGTTATCCCTCCCAGGCCCTTCTCACCTGGTGTCTTATCCAGCTCTTGCAGCATGGTGAACAGACAATGGTCAAAAAAGAGCTCCATAGACCCTGCTGCCTTTGCCAGTAGTCCTCGGATGATCCCACGCAGCTCCCGGCTCACCAGGCTGTAGGGATAATCTGGGGCCCATAGGCCTCCACATGAGTGCTAGGACCAGACAGCCCCGCCAGCTCTGAGAATTCTGATGCTCTTCATGAGAATAGTGAATGGAAGCAGGGGTCCCTGCATGGAGGCATCCTCCCTCTCCCAATGAGGCCCAGAAACTTTCACAGCCATGATTTAATAACAGCTCAAATCACACACATAAATCAGGACAATGGAGGGCACTGGGCTCTGTTATTAACATACAGTCCTTTAAAAATTTTCTTGAACTTGTCTGAGCTTGAGGGTGTTGGACAGACTAACCATGAGTGTGCTGGCTCAGTGTGGGCTCACTTAGAGGAGCTTGGAGCTTGTAGTTGAGATAGCTGGCCAGGTCCTTCAACCATATGGATGGGTTCCCAGAGAACACACTCTGGCTCTTGTCCAGTTCCTTCTGCAGAGCTGCCACATCCAGCTGCCAGGGACACACACCCCCATATGAGTTGTGAGTGAGGGGCAGGGAAACAGGGTAGGAGTGGGAAAATAGTTGATGTGGTGGTAGAAAGAAAAAAGGGTTTCTGTTTTTAAACATAAGTATGTGGGGCCCGCCTGTGGCTCACTCGGGGGAGTGTGGTGCTGATAACACCAAGGCCACGGGTTCGGATCCCTATATAGGGATGGCCGGTTAGCTCAATGGTTGAGCGTGGTGCTGACAACACCAAGTCGAGGGTTAAGATCCCCTTACCAGTCATCTTTTGAAAAAATAAACAAAAAACCCATAAGTATGTGGAATGCCACGATTTTGCTGCATCCAGATCTTCAGAAGGTATGGAATAGGACAGCTGCGAATGCTGACCACAAGACCCCATACTCTTAATAAGCCTTTTGTACTCTTAGGGGGGAAAACAGAGGACAAGATGGAAAATGAAAGATCACTGTTTTTGTGGGACTGGGAACCACAACCAGTTTCTCTTTCCTCTCCCTAGTGGTCCTGGGTCTTCAAGGCTTTCCTCTCATTAATCTGTGTTTCCCTATAAACTTCCCATTTCCTTTCTTTTTTTTTAAAGATGACCGGTAAGGGGATCTTAACCCTTGACTTGGTGTTGTCAGCACCACGCTCACCCAGTGAGCAAACCGGCCATCCCATAGAACCCGTGGCCTTGGTGTTATCAGCACCGCACTCTCCCGAGTGAGCCACAGGCCGGCCCCCCATTTCCTTTCTCAGTGCAAACATTCTGTTCCCTTGGGGTTTCCAACTTTTCCTGAATTCCTCCTCTCCACCAATAGTATTCCAAATCCCACAGGTTCCTCAGCTGTGCGTCCTCCTCCCCCTTCTTTCAACTCCTCTACATGTCAAGCACCCCCGTTTTTCCCGAGCTTGAACTCTAGGCACTCACAGCTTTGAGAGCCTCCTCCAGGCTGCGGAAGCGACTCTGCTTCTGGTTTTGTTTGGAGAGAGTCGCCGCCTTCTTGTTTGGCTGCTTCTTGTTTGCTGGTTTCTGAGGCTCCACAGCAGGGGGTGGAACCTGTTCCTTGTTCTGCCGCTTCATGATTTTCTCAAAGCCCCGTTCGTAAAGGGTGCTTGTGGTCTGGATTGGAGCTGGGGTGAAGACAGGCAGAGAAAGGGGGGCCACCCTTGAGTCCCCAGGGCCTCACAGGAACGGTGGTCCCTTCCCCACACTGTCACCTAATTCGTTTGCAGAGGAGCCTGACTTAAACTCTTTTGCGACTGCTTAAGGAGCAGGGCAGGGAGCTCTCCTGATTGCTTCTTTCAATCGTCACAGCTCTGGAGTCCATGGGCTCTTTCAGAGATGGGGCGGTTCTTCATTAGACAAATCAGAGTATGCGAGCTCTAGTAGAGGGGTCAGATACTGAGGACTGGTTTCCTGGGTGAGTGGCTACTGGTCTGGGAAGACAGGCTTTTTCCATCTTGGTTCCAACACAGTTCCTCTTGCGGGACGTGACAACTCTAGAATCAACAAGTGGAGCACTTTCTCCACTCCTCCGGGAGACTGAGGAAACAGACGCCACCCACGACAATACCCGGGGGCTGTTGAGAGCGTGTGGCGGGTTCTCTCTCCCAAGGCTGGGCCTCCTGTCCGGCCCTCCCCGCCCTGCTGGCTACTTAAGGGTGCCGTGTTTAATGACCCAGGATGCCCCTTCCCAGCTCTCAGACACCTGCCCCGAGGCCAGCGAGGGCTCGGGGCAGCGGGGAGGGCTGTGTGCAGTGAACCGAGCGTCCGAAGGCCGGAATCCTAGTCCTCTCTGACACGTGAGCCCGGGCAAGGTGTCCGACTTCACTGGGCCTCAGTTTCCTCACCAGTGAGGTCAGGCCTGCAACCTCCCCTTGCGCTGTGAGCCTCTCGAGAGACGCTCCAAAGAGACAACGCGAGGGTGGCGCTCGGAGAGCCCGGCGCTGCTCTGCCCTGTAGGCTCCGGCCACTGCTCGTTGCTGCCCTGCCGGGGCAGGAGGGATCGGCGGCGGGGCCGGGTGGGTACTCACGAGTCAGGTCGTATTTCCACACCGATAACTTCGTATAATGTATGCTATACGAAGTTATTACGGGCCTCCGCCCGGTTTTCCGGTCCCGCGCCGGCGCACCGCGCTCTGCCACGTCTCCTCGAGGCCCGCGCGCGGCGCCCGCCGCAAGGCAGCCTGGGACTTGTAGTCCTCGTCTTGCCAGCTCTAGCTTCTAGTAGGGCTAGAAGGATCAGGTGGAAATAGTCCTCACCACCGAGGAGAGTTTGAAGATTAAATGCTTCTTTCTTTCTAGGAAAGTACTAGTTTTTCTGGTGCTAGTGATTAAACTTTGAGTTTAATGGGCTATACAAATCTATTTGCGAAATAACAAGGAAGAGATGGGGCTTGAGGGAAGAGGCAGAGTGTTGGAGGGCAGAAGTGGAGAGTGGAGAGTCCTGATGGGAAGCCGGGAAAAGTCCGGGGGTCTGAGGCAGCCAGAGCTGGGTTTCCCCTAACAGGCAATGGGAAAGAACTGGCTCTGGCTGCCATCATGCTGTGTATTGATTGAATTGTGTCCCCCAAGATTCGTATATTGGAAACTTAGCCCCCACTGTGACTGTTGAGGGTGGGAAATCCTATTATGGTAATTGAAAGGTGGAGCCTTGAAGAGGCGATTAGATTGTAGGACCAAGCCCTAGTGAATGGATTAATAATGGTGGTCAGGAGCTGGTTCTGAGGGCTTTAAAAAGGAGAGCACATGTGAAAGTTGCTCTCTTTCTGCTTGCCATTTTCTGCCATGTGAGACCCCCTGGGTCACTGTCACCACCACCAAGACTCTCACCAGATATGTTCCCTGCACTTTGGACTTCCCAACCTCCAAAACTGTAAGTGATAAATTTCATTTTCTTATAAATTGCCTAGTTCCGTATATATTATGTTATAAGCAACAGAAATGGACTAAAACACACCACAAGAGTCAATCCAAAGTTCCAGATGTGGCAGGGATGGTCCAGAGCCCTAGATCCAAGGAACCACACAGACAGGTTACTGCTGAGACACCCACCACTATCCCTGGAGGGCCTCCCACCATGCTTTTTTAGTATTATGTTAGACCTCAGAACCTTAAAGCATCCCAGTAGGGAGGATAAAGGAAGCTTGAAATGAAAGTGATTTATCAATTAAGGAAATGTGCTATTTTGTGAGCCCCTAAGTTTGAGGATGAGATTCATACCTGCCAGACTGAGGTACAAGGTACTTCAAAAAGTTCGTGGAAAGGTAGGATTAAAAGATAACACAAATCTTTCCACGAACTTTTTGAATTACCTTCTTATTATATAGTAAGATCTATAATAGAGTCCAAATTCCTACAGGATGAACAGCTGAGGAAGCAACGAATTCCTTAGAAAGGAGATTAGAGAAGGCTTCCTGAAGGAGATGGCAGCTGAGCTGAGTCCTGAGGAATGGGAGAATTTTCACTGGTTGGAGGTTAGCTGGGAATCATCAGCTTGGGGATCAGTGGAGAGAACACAACTGATTGTTTGGTTCTTTGATTTAAACAAAGGCCTAAATGGTGGGAAACTGGAAGTAATTCATTGTGGAGTATACTAACATTTATAAAGCAAATGTATTTCACAGGGCCTAGCTTCCAAGGCCCTATAGTTTCAGGCATAACCTAACTTTTAAAAATTACACATAGAAATGTTAAGCTTGCGAAAGACAGGAAACTTTCCCCGGGCTAAAGTCTCTGTTGTAGACAAAGAATCAGTATACTAACATTTATAAAGCAAATGTATTTCACAGGGCCTAGCTTCCAAGGCCCTATAGTCTCAGGCATAACCTAACTTTTAAAAATTACACATAGAAATGTTAAGCTTGCGAAAGACAGGAAACTTTCCCGGGCTAAAGTCTCTGTTGTAGACAAAGAATCGTAACACAGCAAAATTGCTGGCTCTAAGGGATTAAGCCTCCAGGTGATTCTAATCTAAATTAAAGTTTAAGAACCACTGTATTGGGTAGGATTTCAGAAATCAGGCCCATTGCTTACAGGTGGGGATATGTAGATAAAGTGATAACTGACATACCTTAATTGGATTTGTCAGATGTCCTTGGCGCAGCTAAACCTAATGATTGTTGCCATGACAATTATCTTACTGTTCTTTTGTAACCACCTATGTTCCTTTTCTGTAACTTTCTGGCTTGGAGAATAAATACTGAGAGAAGACCCTAGTTCGGGGTTAATTTCCCCAGGTATGCTGCTCTCTTGAGGGTTCCTAGAAAATTAACCCCTTCAGGGCCTCTCACTGCTCAGAAGAAATGGGCTTTGAGTAATCCTTTGGGTCTCCATCACCCTGGGGGAGAGGTGACAATTCAGTGTAACAGTGCTTAATGGATTTTAGAGGTGATAAAGTTGGAAAAGAACCTGAGCTTGTATACCACAGGCCTTGCCTGCCAAATCTGGACTTTATCCTCCAGCCCTTGGAAAGCCAGTAGGAAGGTGGCATGATCCACTGTTTTCGAAAGGTAAATGGGGCTGTATGAAGGATGCGTTGGGAAGGGGGAAAGGCAAGAGGTGGGAGATGAACAGCTCTTGCTGTCTCCTGCCTTTCCGCCAGCCCCTTTAGGTGACTTTGCCTCAGGTATCTCTGAGATGGAGTGCTTTTGCCAAGGACCATATTTGAACTGATCATTGATCAATTCATTTTTCAGATCAGTGATTTAGCTCTACCCAGATAGCAATATCCCCTTTGTTTGATCCCTTTGTCACATGTATGATCACAGAAAAGACCATGCTTTTGGAAGAGAAACTGAACTGGCTTTCCATACAGGCAAAAGAGTGGGCTGCTGCGTGGTGAAGACACATAGAAGGGTAAGGCAAGGACTCTTATCTATCTTTTGTTGGACTAGTCTGACGGGTTATCAGCTTAACTTGGCATCTAGGGGATAAAGTCATTCATTTACTCATACAGCAACATTTCCTAAGCACCTTCTTCTCTTTGTCAGGCCCTGTGCTAGAGGTGGAGCTGGGGATACACTTCACTTGCTTGGGGGGAACTCGAAGCCTGTGTGGGAGACAAGTGTATACACAGAAAATTACAGTTCACTATCTTAGATGTTCCAGAGGAAGGATGCACTTAACATGAAGTACTAGGAAGAGGTGAGGGAGGAAGTAGTGGCTTTACATACCTGAATTCTGGGTGTTTGAAGAGCAGCCTTAGACACTAGCCACAGAGGTGGGCTTGGGTAGGTATACACAAGGGGTTTGAAGACTCAAAAAAAGTTGGGTCAAGGAGGACAGGTGGGTGTCTAGTGTGGGGGCAAGAAGCAGGGTGAACTCACTGAAGGACTATTTTACCCACTGTATTAGTTTTCTGTTGCTGCTGTAACAAATTGCCACAAACTTAGTGGCTTAAAACAACACAAATTTGTTATCTTACAGTTCTGGAGGGCAGAAGTCTGACTGGGCTAGAATTAAGGTATCTGCGGGGTTGTGTTCTTTTCTGGAGGCCCTAGGAAAAAATCCATTTCTTTGCCTTTCCCAGATTCCAGAGCTGTCTGCATTCCTTGGCTCATGGCCCTCTTCCATCCTCAAAGCCAGCAATAGCAGGTTGAGTCGCTGTCACATTGTATCACTCTGACCTCTTCTGCCTCCCTCTTCTACTCTTATGGACTCTTGTGACTACAATGGACCCACCTGGAAGATCCAGTATACACTCCCTATTTTAAGGTCAGCTGATTAGCTGCCTAAATTCCATCTGTGACCTTGATTGTTCTTTGTCATGTAACCTCACATATTCACAGGTTCCAGGGATTATGAACTGGACATCTTTGGGGGGAGGCATTGTTCTGCCTACCACATCCACTTTACAATCAGGGTGAGATCTTGGCTTAAAGATGAACACTGGGCGATACAGAACGATTACCTTATCCTTTTATAGTATATACCTGGAATAATAAAGGAAAAGCCTTTTAAAATTAGGCAAGGGAATTAAAAATCATCAAGATAGGGCTGGCCTATGGCTCACTTGGGAGAGTGTGGTGCTGATAACACCAAGTCAAGGGTTAGGAGCCCCTTACTGGTCATCTTTAAAAAAAAAAAAAATCATCACGATAAATAGAAGCAAGCAGGGAAATTGTTGGGGGAGAAAAACAGAGCTAGAGTAAGGCCAAAAGTAGCTATGTATGTGGGGGTGGGAGTCAAAAGGAGTCAGTGAAGTGAATGAGGAACGAACAGACATGAATTGTTTATTGAAGGTTTGTATCTGGAGGAATTAGGGAAATGGTGGTCTCGAAAGAGGGACATGGGCAAAGCCACAGAGGAGAGACAGCCCCGGCTGTATCTTGGTCATACTCAGGATGGTGAGGAATCATCTACCAGGGCTAGCCTGAAGCTAGAGGAACACTCAGGAGGTCACACGTCTGTGGTCTTTGGGGATGAGCACTAGACCCCGAGTCAAGAGGTCTGGTTCTAGTCCAGATTTTTACCACCTTGAGTGAGTGATGTCACCCATTGGACTCAAGCCCTTCATCAGTAAATGAGGAGCTGGTCTAGATGAGCCCAAGGCTCTCATGTTCATTTCAGCACTCTTGGTCTTTGTTGGGCTTCCAGGCACACCCCAGGAATGTGGGGCTGTGTGGATGATACAGAGTGTTCCTGACTCCCTCCTCCCATTAGAGCTTGTTCGATAAAAGGAACCTCTTGGACACTGCTGTCCTTCTGGGCTTCAGTGCTCAGAGATGCTTGCTCTTGGTAATCTTCCCAGCTCTGTCACATGAGCCCATGTCTCAAGCTGCATCATTGTTGTGGTGTGAGCTTTGACAAGGGGTAGGGGATAACATGCAGTCTGACTGGTCCAAAGGAGACTGAAGCAAAGCATCTTGCAGCCAGGCCACCCTGTTACCCCACAGCCACTTTACTGACTGCCCACCATCACAGCCATGGTCCAGACTTTGTTCCTCCTTAGGGATTGGGGGTTGTGGCCCGCATACCTTCCCTTAGAGCGCAGTCACCAGTGTTGGGAGATGGGACGAGGTCAGAGCTGGGCTCTGAGCCCAGAGGCATGAGAGAGTGACAGTGAAGCTGTGCTGCACAGCCAGCAGCTCAGGAGAGAGGGGAGCACACGAGAGGCAAACAGCACTGAGACCCAGGCTGGGGCTTGGCTGAGGGAGACATGGCATGGACTTTTACCACACGAGTTTATTTAAATAAAAGTGAACATATATGCAGGCTGGTGCCCGAGGGGCAGTGGGTGGGGAGGCGGGCGGACGGGAGGCAGACGTACGGTAGGGTCCAGGCAGAGTCTGTGTGGTGTGACCAGGTTGCAGGAGGGAAGGCAGGGGGCCTTGGGGCAGTGCTGGGCTTCGGTGCTGGGGGTGGGGAGCCTTGGGTGGGCGAGCCCGATGCTGGGAGCTCATTTCCATCCCTCGCATGCTCCCCTCCCTCTCCCTGACCCCCAGGCCTACAGCACCGCCTCCTCAGCTCCCCTCCCTCCCCTGACATCCGCATTCCCCTCAATTACTGGGAAGTCAAAGGACAAAATAAATAAGAACTGGTGAGTCCCACCCAGCCCCGGCCATGGGGAAGGGAAGCCAAGCCAGACACACTGCCCCGGAGCCTTGCTGTCAGCCCTGGAAAACAACAGGTAAAGTGCAAGGAAAATCCAGTAAGTAAAAATATACCAATGCCTTTGTCAAATATACAGCTGCTGGCTGTCGGGGAGCAGGTGACTGGCTGGGGTGGGTGGCAGCAGCACCCTGGGAAGTGTTGGCCAACACAGCATAGAGACAACGGAAATAAATAGGGGTGGGGAGAGGGCAGGGCTCCCGCCCACTGGGCCACTGCCACATGAGGATGGGGCCTCTGCCCGTTCACCTGCCCCATCCCCCCACCCCCGCTCGCCCAGCTCCCCAGTGCTGTGGCACTGACACAAAGCACCCGGCCGACCGCTGTAAGGAAAGGATTATAATGTGGGGTGGGAGCGGGGAGGGGAGGCACGGGGAAGCTGTGCAGTCAGCCAGGGCCCAGCCGCCCTCAGTACTCGTCCTGGTCTTCCTGTTGGTGTTCTTCAATCTCGTCGTCCTCAGGGGGCGCAAACCCTTCCTGGAGGGTGGGAAGGGAAATGCTGAGCCAGGCAGGCCAGGCTGAGGGTATCCAGTCCCACAGGCAGCTTCAGAGCCGGGGGTCTGGAGCCCGGGAGCCCAGAGCTCTAGTCCTAATTTCCCTGATAGTGGCTCTATGTGACCCTGGCCTAGTGGCTTCCCTCTCCCTTCATCAATAAATGTTCTCCAAGGTCCCTTCTGGTCCTACCATGCTTCTGATCTTAGGGCCAGGCCAAATGGGGGAGGGTCCAGTGGGCAGTGCTCACCTCTGTGGCATACAGAATGCCAATGATGCCTGAGATGACAGGGCTGTTTTCACTTTCGTGTTCTTGGCAGATGAGCTCAATGTCACGAAGTTTGCTGAAGTAGAAGTCACGCTCCTTCTCCAGCCCGTCCACTGTCAGCTTTAAGTCCAACAGCTGCTTGGGAAGAAGGTGGTTTCAAGCCAGAGGTCCTTGCCTCAGATTTCCCTGGCTGCCCTCTTGTCCCCCTGACACCCTGAGGACCTGGCTTTTGTGGTAGGCTGTCTCAGCTACCCTTACCCATCCCACTCACCTGTTGGTTGAGTTCAAGAATTTGGGCATCAGTCTCATGGCCGCCATTTCGGGCTGATGGGGGATTCTTCCGGAGGATGCAGGGTGGGGCCACGTTGCTCAGTCGGCCAGAGGTTTGCATGTTTTTGGGGCCTGTGGGGGACGTCCTCTGCGGAACTGCCCAGAAGAGAAGAGTCAGATGAGGCCACATAGCCCGTAGCTCAAGTGGCATGAGACAGCCTGGTGTGAGGACTGCGCAGCAGGCCCATGCGACAGGCAGGCACTTTTGCCCCCACCCTTCCCCTCCCCTCAGGAAGGCATCTACATCTAGGCCTCAAGCCTTGGCCACAAGTGATACATCAGCAGGTAGCAGCCTTTGGCAAGCCTGGGAGGGCAGGGAGCTAAAAGAAGGTGTGAGGTATTGGGGTGGGAAGAGAGCTGACCTGAGGGAGAGATGAGAGAAACTGGGAGGGCAAATTTGAGGCAGTGGGGCTGGAAGGGTTCAGGGTCCTCTTGTATGGCAGCTAGAGCCTGAGGAAAAGCAGCTGGTGCAGGGTCTTTCCTAATAGAAGCCCCAGCCCAAAGCCACCCTCCCTGTGGGTGACCTCAGAGTCTCAGGACGAGTCCCAAGAAACCTGTCCCCTGCCCTTCCGGGTCCCTGTCTCAGGGTGGGCTCTGTTGCCCTCTGCTGGGCTGGATCAGGTATCTGCACAGCAGTGGCCGACTGGGGCACCTGAGCCCTCCCCAGCACAGCCCACATGCTGTGGCTACTTGCTCTCTAGCGACTGCAGCTCCCTAGACAGAGCGGGCTGCTTCTAGTGCAAAGCAAGCAGGGGAGGAGGGCAGGCCCAGGCGGGACGGCAGCGCAAATGGAGGAGGTGGCTCTGCTATGACGGGGTCAGACGCGGGCTGGGGCTGCTCCTCTCCCTTTCACTCCCCACCCTGCTGTCCTCCAGAGGCCCTGTTGCTTCTCTCCCTTCCCCTCAAGAATCCCATTTCTAGAGACTCATCTCTTGAGTCTCTGTGGCCTTTGGAATGGGGGAAGACAGGACCAAGCTTGGCAAGCTCCTGCCCCTGGGCATCCAGTGGGCAGGGGGCAAGAAGGGGCTGTGGTGTTGGCACCAGGCCCTTGGCCTAGATGGACCTGGACAGAGAAACCATGCCACCTTTCTGCCCCATCATCTTGAGAAAAACAAGTCAGCTTATGCTACTAAACAAAGTGCCTGGGCCTACTACCACCAGCTGCCACCATGGCTGGCGCTGGTGGCTCTCCTCTTAGAACAATTTTTTTGGAGCCCTCTCACCCCCTTCTGTGACTTCCCCTGGTCTAAATGGGCAGCAGGCGGCGTCATCTGAGCTCCGTGATAACAGTCTCCTCCAGGCTGGTGGGGCCGGGCCGGTGGCCCAGGGGGCACTCCTGGCTGCAGAGCCCGCCGGCCCGGCCCCCCACACTCCCTCCCCCGGCTAGGGCACATTACCTGCTGTGCCAATGAGTTTCTTGGATTTGTTGAAGATCTGATCACCTGGGTTAGGAGGTGGTGCTACGTCCTGGCCCTGCCGTGCCAGCAGAGGGTTGTAATCCTTTCCATCATAGTTTGCGTCAAAGAATTTCTTAAACCACTGAATAAACTCAAAATTATCTTGGAATTTTCCTTTCACTAATTTCTCTACAGGAATGATCTGAAATAGACCACATAAGCAGAGCACTTTAACCACCTGCTGCCATAGGGCTGCCTTCCTCTGTGAGAGGCCACTGCTCTCAGGAAAGCCAGCCCCTGGGTTGCATTGTCCTCCACCATCTCTACCTGCCCCCCTCCCATGGCATTACAGCAGACAGGTAGGCTGGCAGGCCGTGGCCTGGCATCCAGGACATCCCTTCCCCATGGGCACAGGAAGAACTGCGTGGGGAGGCATCCCTTGATTCTGCAGTCTGCATGTGGGCTGGGGCTCTGGACCCACAGTGCTGAGGCCATGGAGGTGGGATAGTGAGCAAATAGACTTTTCTTGAGCCCTACAGAGAGATGCAACTCAACAGGCATATACAGAGCCTCAGTGTCCGGGATGGGTAGGGTCCAGGGAGCGGAAGGGAAAGGAATGCTGTCATGATGGGATGTCAGGTGGGGTTTTCCACTGTGCCTTGAGCTGGGGGGAGATGCAACTCAACAGGCATATACAGAGCCTCAGTGTCCGGGATGGGTAGGGTCCAGGGAGGGGAAGGGAAAGGAATGCTGTCATGATGGGATGTCAGGTGGGGTTTTCCACTGTGCCTTGAGCTGGGGAAACACTCCCTCTGGAGAGCTGGGGGTGGAGAGAAATTCGAGCACCGGGTGACCCCAGTGGCCCCTGTTGCCCCAGCTGGCAGGTCATCTTCTTCCCCAGGGTCACACAGCTCTTCAGGGCCCCGCGGAGCGCAGGCACCTACTTTGTCAACACCCATCTTCTTGAAAGCTGCTTGCAGCACTTTGAAGTTGTGGATGTATTCATGCTCTAGTTTGGCCTGGAACTTCACCTTCCTCAAGTGCACACAGCCAGGGAAGAGCATGTCCATGAACTGGCAGTAGGCTGCCCCTGTGGAGAAGCGTGGCTGCCTGAGGGGCGTCTCAGCTGCTCTCCCGCCCGGCTGCTCTCTTCTCTTCCGCAGGCCCTCTGCTGGTCTGCTCCCCCAAACCTGGTCTCCTCTCTCCTTGACCCTGGGGCTGGGGCCCATCCAACTTTCAGGATAGACATGCCAGAACCCACCCAGCTTTCCAAGAATAAGAGCAATTACTATTTACTGATGCATATTATGTACCAGCACCATACCAAACACTGCCTATGTGTAGTTCAATACTGCCAGCAGCCCTGGCTACACGGGTGATAGTATCTCCACCTTATGGATGGGAAACTGAGACCTAGGGAGGTACAAGGACTTGCTCAGGGTTGCACCACCAGAAGAGCTGGGAACTGGAGCCAGAGTAGCTGCACGGACCTCGAGCTGTTCACCTGGGGCTTCTCTGCCCTTCCTGCTCTCCTGCCCCACTCCTCTCTCCTGCAGCTCTTCATGTGTCTCTCCCGCTCTTCACTTTTCCTGCTTCCATTCCTGACTTCAACTCCAAACAGGCTCTTCACCTCTCCTCCTTAATCCTCATTACAGCCACGTTCCCTGCTGTGGTTGCCCTCCCCTCGCCTTCCCTTCCCTCCAGCAGGGCTGCTTCCCCTACTCCGGGCCTCCTACCTGAACAGAGCTGTTCTATCTTGGTATAGTTGAGGTGCAGGGAGTCATTGACCCATGCAAGCATGTCATGGCGACTCAGATTTTCACTGGTCACGGATGTGGAGTACACATTGACGGCCATACCCCAGCTGCAAAGAAAGAAGAAAGGCAGGGTCAGCACCTGGGGGCCTCAGGCTGTTCATTAGCTGTAAGGAGAGGAGGAGCTGGATGCCCCCTGGGACAATGAGAAGCATTTCCTTCCAGACCAACCTTGTGGTTTACCCTCTTAGAGAAGGGTTACTTCATCCTTTAAACATTTAATGATTGTTTACTATATGCCAGACCTGTGCTAGGACTGGTGATACAAAGTTTATTCAATAAGATATAGTCCCTGCCTTTGAGGAGTTTACAGACAGGCAAATTCCCTTGGTAGGGAGTGATGGGGCAGTAAACAGGACATAAAAGTTCAGGGATGGCACAAAGAAGGGTGTGATCTCTTATGCTTGGCAGGTTCAGTGAAGGCTTCAGAGCAGAAATGTTGGAGCCTGAAAGCAGCAGGAATTTTCCAGACACACAAAGGGATGTGGTAGAAGGACAATGCAGGCACAAGGACCAGCAAGAATAAAGCATGGCTTATTGCGGGCATTCTGAGTGGTTCGGCAGGCCTGGGCAGCAGGTTTTTGCGTTGGGGTGTGGTGCAATGAGTTGGCAGGGACAGATCGGGAAGGGCTTTGTTTACTACAAGGAGTCTGGACTTTCTATTTAGACAACAGGAAGCCATTAGAGAATTTTAAGCAGACAGTAACCTGACCAGATTTCTGTTTTAGAAAGCTGAATAAACCGTGCCTCTCCTCTGACTTCAGACTCCATATATCTGTGGCCTGTGGCCTGCTGGCTGACCCGGAGGCACCTAAATTCTGGTTTCCAGAACCTTCCTTTAAAACATGCTTCTGTTCCTGTATTCATTATCCTAGTGAATGTCTACCACTCACCCAAGTTAGAACTCTGTGGGGTCATCCTAGACAGCCTCCACCTCTTGTACTCGTATCTAATCATTCCTCAAGGCCTGCAACCCTACATCCGCAATATGCCCTGATCCTTGCTCAGGGTGTATACGTACTTTCCCTCCAGCCCAGGCTAGCAGGAGCCTCCTAAAAGGTCTTTCAGCCTCCAGCCCATCCCTCCCCCCAATCCTGGCCACACCATCCCCAGCTTCAAGCCTTCTCAGCCAGCAGTCATAAATGAGACACCCAGTGGCTGAATTTGCTTGGCAGACTTGAACTGTTTAGCACTTATAGTGTTGGAAACATTTTTGAATTAGTGCCTAACATTTTAAAGTTGGGATATTTCACATCAACAATTTGGGACTTATGGCTTCTTTTGGTGACTGTGCACTGCAACCAACAACTGGGGCTGAGCAGAAGCGCCCTGACTCTGGCCACCGGGCGAGAGTGCCTCCGGCCACCGGGCGAGAGTGCCTCCTTACCACCCCCATCCCCACACAGAGGCCAAGTGTCAGCTGCTGTTTATCAATGACTTGCACTGTTAAGAGAAAGGAAATATTTCTTGTAACTAGGTCTTTATCGGAAATGGACAAACGGAAGATAGACCAAGGACTGTATTTTGAGAACTGTGAGAGCGCAGATTTCTGGAGTAAAGAGTATGTCTCCATATTTAATAGTTTAATATGTGAAGTGTCTCAGTGAAGTAATAATACCACCCAGGCCACTTCCCTGTCACCCACAGACATCTGCTGTCATACTGTGAGCCCTCCCTTCCACTTTTCAAACTGCAAAATGGACCTCGCCTCTCTAGCCTGTCTCCCACTTTGCTCCCCCAGTTAGGAGCCATAGGCAGCTCCCCACTCACCCTCTGTCTGGAATGCTGTCCCCACTCCAAAGTCCATTCATTCTCTGCTCCAGTGGCTTGCAAACTGTGGTCCGGGACCAGCAGCACAGGGGCATCAGCTCGTTAGAAATTCCAGTTCTTGCACCCTACCCCAGACCTACTGAATCAGAATCTGCCTTTGCCCAAGGTGCCCAGAGGGTCTGCAGGCACAATCAAGTTTTTTTTTAAATTTTTTTATTTTTTTTTATTTTGTCAATATACACTGTATATGCTTATTA
>NW_007729235.1:135671-137450 GCF_000696425.1 Galeopterus variegatus | reverse complement strand
CACTGGGCTGTGCTCCCCTCATGTCCCCATCCCAACCCCAGCATATATAATGGAACCTCATTATATGTACACTTAAGTTAAATGAACTTTTTTGAAGAAAAATCATGAGAGAAAACCCTCTTATTTATTCCTATTTCTTCTTCCTTTAAAAAAATAATCTTTGTCCTTCATTGCCCAGGGAAAGGGAGGCCAGTCAGGGTCAAAAAGCCAAAAGAAACAAAAATTAATTATTATCTTGGAAGCTTCTAAGGACTCAGGACCTGGCAGTTTTGGAGATTTCCCAAAGTAGTTCTGACTGCCCTTGAGTCTCCTCTTGCACATGGCTTCGAGCCCACCACCCTGTGTCCAGAGCTTTGCACTCACCACTGCACTTGTTACATGCCTGCCCCCGCCTCACAAGTACCTGGAGGCCAGGAGCAGGGCTTCCAGGCCTGTCACAGCAAGGTGTTCAGTAAAGCTGTCGAACAATTGAGTGATGCCTCCTTATGTCCTCTCCTCTTTTTGAATCATCTTTCATCACCTTCTGGCCTGGGTCCCCCACCCCTACTCAACCATTAAGACTCAGACTTGACATCATCTCCAGAAAACCTTCTCTGACCCATGTGGGAGATATGCCCCCTCTGTTTCTGCAGCACCCTGAGCATAGCTATCATGGCATGCATCACATGCTCTTGACTCATTTGTGTGTCTGACCCTTCTAGCTCTTCAATGGCCAGGCTAGGTTTCACTCACTTCTGGGTTCCAGACCAATTCTCGGGGAACAATAATTGCCTAACCATGTTGGTGGAATGGGATTTCAGGGACTGGAGTTAGGAGAGTGTTTACGAGTTTCCAGAGGACACACCTAAAGTAACAGCAGTAGGAGTGGATGGGGACACTAAGCTTGCTAAAGAGGCAGAGTGGGTAGGGTCAAGGAAAGTGCATTTTATATTGATGAGTATTTTGTTTTGGACTGTGAGAGATTGAAAAGATTTGCCCCATCTTCAAGGAGTTTATAATCAATCTTACAGGGGAGACAAACACACATGAGAACAGTATAACCAAATGCCCACAAGTGTAGTGAGAACAGCCAGTGCTGCAGGACGTTGGGAAGGAGAGAACATGCAGAGGTAGAGAAGGATGGATTTGAATGGCTCCAAAGTATGAGTAGTCAGACTCTGCCAGGCCTCAGGGGTCTGTGGAGGTGGCCAGGTGTTGGATGCAAAGGGCACAAACTAGTCTGGTAACTGTCCAGATGACTATCTGGGAGCTTTCCATAGGCTCAGAGACTCATTCCTCCATGAGGCCTTGCCTCTAGGCCCCTGGGACAGGGTGATTCCGGGCCAGCTGTGGCTGACATTCTGCTAGGCCTCAGGGGGTTTGGGCTGGGTAGGGGTGGTTCTGGGGGGTATAGGGTGGTCTTAGTTGGCCCTGGGAGTACCTGAGCCATTTTAGGGATTTTGTTCTGTTTAATGTGTATGAGTTTCAAACACTGATTATTGAAGAAAAGCAGAGGCAGTGGTCCTTGTCCAAACTTTTCCTCCAGTTTTTGACTGAAACCATTAGAGCTTCAAGGGTCTTCTGGCATGAGGGCAGCCTTCCTAGGATTCCACAGGACTGGACCTGCTGATGGTTCACTCCGTGCATTCCAGAGTTTCTTTACTACGGGAGTACATCAGTTTCTCCTGCGGCGACTTTTTAATAGGTTGGAGTGAAGCCCGGGCATTTGTGTGTGTGACATATATGTATTTAATTTTTATCCCACCTCCTTTTTTTTTTTTAGCGGCTGGCTGGTACAGG
>NW_007729235.1:113247-135147 GCF_000696425.1 Galeopterus variegatus | reverse complement strand
TAGGATTCCACAGGACTGGACCTGCTGATGGTTCACTCCGTGCATTCCAGAGTTTCTTTACTACGGGAGTACATCAGTTTCTCCTGCGGCGACTTTTTAATAGGTTGGAGTGAAGCCCGGGCATTTGTGTGTGTGACATATATGTATTTAATTTTTATCCCCCCTCCTTTTTTTTTTTAGCGGCTGGCTGGTACAGGGATCGAACCCCGGACCTTGGTGTTATCAGCACCATGCTCTAAACTAAGCTAACTGGCCAGCCCCTATGTATTTAATTTTTAAAATACCCCAAGGGATTCTGGTGCAGCCAGGTGTGAGAGCCACAGACCTTATGTGATGTATGTGCGTAGCTGGGATTTACTGGCCTGTGTTGCAGTGGCATAGGCTGGGATGTTGGCATGTTTTGCCACCTCCCTGGGGGGAATGTTTTAGCCATCCTCCTCCGTGGTACATAGGAAGGATCTCCAGTTCTCCTGGAGTTTAGAACACAACTAAAGACTTTGCTATCAGGGCTCCAAGAGTCACCAAGACTGACATAGCTACTCGAAAAATGCCCAGGTCTCTCCAGTTCTGTCAGTGTCTGATAATGGGAGGGCATTTTCCACATCTTTGATCAGAAAAGTGGCAACGGGCCTATAAGGAAGAAGTTGGGGGAAAAAATGGCTCCTTTAGGGCTCAGCAACCAATCATGTTGTCACCCTATGGGGCTTTTGGGGAAGTGGGGGGCAGGGTGGTAGCTGATACTAGAGCAGAGCCTTTGTCTCCACTCAGGACTGGCTCAGGTTCTTTCAGGTGGTGCTACTTTCTGCCCTGGATGGGGTCCATTTTGGCTTAGGAGGATTCATCCAAGGCACCTGGGGGTCTCTGCAAGGATTCTCTGTCACACTTGCTAGAGCTTCATGAAGAAACCAGCCTCCTTGTTTCCTTATCCCTCATCATGCCGGGGAGGGCAGGATGCCCTTTTAATTTTCCTCTCCTAGATTTGGCCCTGTAAATAGAACTAAACATGGCCAGCAGGTGGCGCCCAGGTCCTGAGCAAAGACTCCATCCCCAAACTCCCCTTTCCCTAGCTCAATTTAGAAAAGGGAGAGCCTCAAAGTTTGATCTTGTTCCCGAAGAGGAAGCCAGGTTCAGTCAAAAGCTGGTGGTGTCAGGGAAGGGGGTTGAGTGGAGTGCCTATTCCTGGCCGAGATGTCCTCTCAGAGATGGACAGGCTGGAGTGGCCTGGAGCATGGGGTTTGCTTGGAGATTCTTGACAGAACCAGCCTCCCTATTCCCCAAAGCCACAAGGTGAACTCACCAACTGGTCCAACCTCTGATGGTTTTTTGGGTGGGAAGTTGACTTGGGCCTGGACTCAGACCAGACCAGCTACTGGGGGTGGAGATATATAAAACATTTGCCCAAGCATGTGGCTCTAAATGGACCAGCAGCCCTCTAATTACAGCAGAGACACAGTCTGAGAAAACTCTTACTGATAAAACACTCCTGTTACCAAGAGTGCCTTTACCTCCCTGTGTTTCTACCACCACCTTTGGCACATGGTGACTGTCAGGAGAGACAGCCTCTGATTGGGTTTCAGCATATCACCCTCCAAATCAGCTAGAAACCCCACTCGAGGATCAGACTGAGATGTGGCCTTGGGAAAAGCCTGCTCTGCAGGGCCACAAGTCCTGCTATCAGGTCTGGAGTCGGGAAAGAAAAATTGAGGAGGTTTAATCTGGAGACTACTAAATCACTTCCTGTGCTAGGACTATAAGGTTCACGGTGCATTCGGTGGCAACAGGAAAGGCAGTTACAGCTCTCATGGGGAGAGGGGGAAGCTGATGGTCATTCTGCAGGCCAAGGCCTTGGTCATCAAGACCAAATCTCAATATCCCACAGTCAGAAGGTTTCTAGAGACCACCGAGTTCCTTCCAGACACCTAGGACTACACTTCGATCTAGGCTCTTATATTCCTAAATCATAAAAATGGTCAATAAGTCTGCATAACTCTGAAATCTCACATTCTAATATTTAATAACTTTATCACCAACCTAAGTCTAATTTGGCTTTTTGTTTTAAAATCCTCAGTGGAAATCTCTCTTCCACAAACATATCTTAAAGATAATTCAGAGGTCCTCAGTCTTCTCTGATTCTCTAGGGCTCACTTTACCTCAATTTCAGCCCTGTTCTGGTTGGTCCATGGAAGAACCCCCTGCAGTGCCCAGACCACGCTCTGCCCAGTGTGGCTGTGCAAGACACACCAGGTCTTCCAGTCCTGCAGGAGGTGGCCGGCATGCCTCTACCAAGTTCCAAAAAGGCAGTGCTTTGAGGGTACTGGACCTCCAGTGAGACCACTGGGGTTCAAATCCTGGCTCTATGGTGTCCTAGCTGTTTCACTTTAGGCCTCAGTGTCCCCATCTATAAAATGGGGACTGTGACAGTTCCCACCTCACAGAGCGGCTATGATGATTAAGTGAGCCATGTATACAAAGCACTGAGCACAGTGACTGGTACACAGTAAGTATTCGGTAAGTGTTACCAGCATTCCTGGGCAGACAGTGAATCCAAAGACACTTGCTGGAGAAGGTACCTGACACAGCCAGCCTCCTGTCTCTGAGACCATGGGATGGCCAGTCCAGAAGAGAGACAGTCTACAGAACTGTGCTCTTCTCTGCCCTTTCTGCCAGGAGACAGCCATCTGGGCTTCCTAAAGCTGGACCTCTCACCATGATCCCTTCCCAACTCCACATTTCCCATATATTCTGCTTTGTAGATGCCATCCTACCAGCCAGGAAAACTGGAACAGATGCTGTGGGATCAGAGGAGAGAGAACTCTGCGGTGTCTGCCAAAATGTTTCCCGCTCCTGATGTGGGGCTGTGCCCATTGTCACTGGGCTGCCCCTTCCTGCTCAGGCCCAGGAGGGGCTGGAGTCACCTGACTAGAAAATCTACAAAATTGCTACCCTTTGCCCCCTTGGGTCAACATGCAGGTTATTCTGGGGTTACACGGAGGCCATCTGTGATGGCAGGGATGAAGGGTTCTGAGGGGCTGCAGGAGCCCTGCCAGCGGGTCACAAAGCTCTGGCAGACCCAGCCAATCACCTTCTCTTGGCTGAGCAAGGACCTGACTCATGGAGAGGCTGAGCCTCTCAAAGCTGGATAAGTCGAAGGTAGAGATGGGAAGTGGAGTAGTTCCAGGGTGGGCTGGCATGTGCTCACTCCCGCAGAGCCAGGACAGGGATCTGGATAGTTGTAGGTTCAGGTAGGGACTGGAGCTTCTCTGTTCTCATAACTTTTAGGTCATATAGCTGTACCCTAACATCCTGAGTGCTGCTAAGATCCCAGCCACTGGGAATGTGGGCATGTCCTGCTGAACAATGATCTGAACTCTTATAGAGGGTTTCCCAGGACTGGTCTGGGTAAGGCTGCCTTATCCCCTGCAGCTGCTGTCTAGGGGAAGAAGTCCTGAGGGGTCGCTCTAGCTGACCATAACTCAAAAGACTTAATGGGAACCCAGCAGTGTAGTAAATAGAACTTCTTCTCATTGTTAAAATTAATCCATTTTAGTAGGGTCCGTCAAGGTGGACAGACTGAAAGGCAAGTCTATCTTTCTAAAGGTTCTTCACTGGAGATTTTTAAGTTCTTCAGACACCTACTTTTGAAGTCAACATACTTCCATGGAGCTGCCCGCCAAACCAAGGCTCCCAGCAGCAACTCTTGGAGGCCATGTGGTGTGGTCAAGAGGGTGTATGGCAGAAGACGTGGCTTGGCTGCAGGCTTGGCCACTCACTGCCTGAGAGATTTTGGGCAAGTAAGTGAAGGTAGCCGAGTCTCAGCTTTCATGTTTGAAGAATCAGAATAATGATGTTATTGCACATGGGGTTGTTGTGAGGATAATGAGAGATGCTGTGTGGGAACCAAAGGTTCATCATCACCCTGCCTTGGGGGCTGAGCAACCTTTACTGATGGGCAAAAAATTGTCAACATATTCGACTCATGTTCTTCTTTCTAGCACCATGAACCAACTCCCGACAGACCCTCTGATCAGGGTCCTGAGGAGGGAGAGAGCAGGGACAGACTTGGCTCTTGGTTCTCTGCCACCTGATCTTCATGGCCCTCAGGCAGAAAGACAGAGTGCTGCCTCTGGAGCTATGTTTCCCATTTCTTTCTTCAATTAGTATTGGCTCAGGGCTCTGTACACAATAGCTGCTCAATATATATTTGTGGAATGAATGAATGAATGAACAGGAGAGGTTAAACCAGGGTGTAGGGTTCAGAGGACAGGTGGGTTCAGAAAGGGGGTTTCTAGTCTCACTTCTTCTTGTGGATCCTGAGGAGGAGCTGCCAGCTACATGAAGGGAAGGGAGAAGAGTAGAATGTGAGCTGCATTCTCTGAGCACACACAATCAGATGCAGCGCGATGCCTTGGAATGCTCAGCAGATTTAAAAAATCTCTTCCTCTGATGCACATACCACGGTGCTGCCAGATTCCCCAGAGCAGGGCTTTAGGATGGTTCTGACAGTGGAACCTGGTCACCTGCTGGGCACACCTCTCAGCCTGGCCTGCTCTGGGGGTTGGGCTGCTGGCCGCTGCAGCTAGTCTGAGGACAGAGAGGTGGTGGGGCTGCAGCAGCTGCAGTGATGTGCTGGGAAGAGCGCACTCATGTTTCCAGCAGCCCTCATGGGTCTCATGCTACCTCAATGGCCCTTCACGCTCCAAAAGCTCCAAAATCTGCGTCTCTGGGCACATACAAGCCATGTCACTTCATGTTCCTTTACAACTATGTTTCTTCAGACTGTCTGGCTTCCAGTTATCGTCTAGGGCCACGTGGCATGTTCTCACCGTCTCTGAAAAGCTCTCGGAAATGCCTGGATTCTGTGAATTGTTTAGCCTGCTTCCTCTTGACCCCGCACTCAGCCCTTCTCTGCTCTCATTGCTCCTTCCGCCTCATATTCCATCTCAGAATCTTCTAGTTTTATTTCCTTGTCCTTTTGACAGGGCATGGACTTCTCATCTATCCTCTAACTTTTCCACCAGAAAGTCTATCCTGAAGATGTCCAGAACAAACTCATTACAATTCAGTGTTTGATTCTCTGTCTTCTCTTCAGCAGACTGCCATTCTTCATGCCCCCAAGTGGGGACATGCACTGGAGAGATACCAGAAGGCTTGCCTACCTTCAAAGTGCTTCTCTCCTGGCCTACCATGGTGACTGAAATTCCCACCAGGAATGCCACTCTTGTGGATTATAACATTCATTTCCAAAGAGCCTTATTAATTACCTCAGTTTTGCATATGAAGAAATGAAGGCTCAGGATTCAAGTGTTTGCCCAAGCTCAAGATCAAGATCAACCACTGGCAAGGTCAGAGCTGACCCCAGGCCACCTGAACCCAATTCCCATGCTCTTTCCACACCACCACACTGTGGCAGGAAGAGCAATTTGATTTTTCACATCTCTAGAGCAGAACGACTCACTCTGATTTAGCCCCCTGAGAATTAGGAGGAAGGAAAGGAAATATCAGAGATTTTCTTCCTTATATTTCTCTTTCTGAGTGACTGCAACATCTCTTTAATCTGAGGCACCATGAGTATGTGGGATCATTTTAAGGCAGGAGTCTTGTCTTTACGGAGCCTTTATTTGGTTGAGGAGGTAAGAGTAATTTATAAAACAAGGGATGCCACAAATCAGAACATGTGAAGTGCTAAACAGTGAAAGTACATTTGGCTTTTAAGTGCTGCAGGAGCATGCAAAGGGTGAGTGGGGACTTAGCAGTTAGGCAGTTTCTGGGGGAAGGTGGCACCTAATCTGGGCCATTAAAGATGACAGGATGTCAGAAAGCAGTGAAGAGAAAATGGGAAATTCGGGGCATGGGAAACATATTTATTATTATTATTTTAAAAGTGAGCGTAAGACCAATGACTAAATCTTGGAGGAATGTAAGGGGACGTGATGAAAGAAGAGGAGGTGGAGAGAGGAAGGTGATGTCTCAGGAACAAGGGAGGGGCCGGTTTCAAGGAGGAGGTCCGCTGCCCTGTTTAATGAAGCTACCAGACCTTAGATGGGGAAATGGTCATTAGATTGTGCAATAAGAAATGATGAAAGTCTGAGTCATTTTGTTGGAGTGTGGGGACAGGAGCTACACCTGCAGGTTTCAAGGAGGAGGTCCGCTGCCCTGTTTAATGAAGCTACCAGACCTTAGATGGGGAAATAGTCATTAGATTGTGCAATAAGAAATGATGAAAGTCTGAGTCATTTTGTTGGAGTGTGGGGACAGGAGCTACACCTGCAGACAATTACAGAGTCCCAAGTCATTTGCCCATGAAGAATGCTGGGGAGGGAAATCAGGAGTTTGTCATCAAGGCCACTTGTGTCTGCTGCAGCATTTCAGGTAGTCTAATGACTGCCTGCCTGCAGGGCGAAGAACATCTTGATTCTTTTAGTGAAATTTTGAAACAAAATATAGATTAAACATAGGTTCATACTCCCTATCTCAACATCCCACCCATTCTCTTTCAGAATCCATATCCTTAAGTTCTAGATCTTTTCTAGAGGTCCAAGGAGGCTCATGAGTGCAACCTCATGATCTTTCTTTTTTTTTTTTTTTTTCCTTTTTGTCTTTTTTCGTGACCAGCAACGGATCGCAACCCTCAGTGTCACGCCCGTACCGGACCGGGACCGGCAACGGGATCGCAACCCTCGGTGTTGCGCCCGGACCTCGCTCAGCCAGTGAGCGGCCAGTCTGTATGTGGGATTTGAACCGTCGGCGGGAGCGCCACCGCATTCCCAAGTGGCTCACTGTAGCAGTGCGCCACCAGGCAGGCCCTCATGATCTTTCTTAAGCTACTTACAACACTGTGTCATGAATGGAAAGAAAGAAAGGGAAAAAGCTTTAATATAAAGTCTTAATTAAGTTGAATGTTTTGAAAATAATGTTTTAAATATTAATGGACTATTTTGTTTAACTGGTTAATCAGAGCCTCTTTTGATCTTCAGTTTTGTGGCAAATTACCATATTAAGGCAGGGAAGAATAGACAAAATTGTTTCCTAAGGACTTTGCAGAGCCTCAGACTCACTCACCACCATTTTCAGGGTGTGTGCTCCAGGCACCAATGCTGCCTGCCAGGCACTATGCCAGGCATGGAGCCTATAGTCAGGAATGGGTCCCAGTTTGGGTCCTCAAGGAATTCACAGACTGGGATGGGAGCTAGACAAGTGAATGAAATAACCCAAGGGCAATATGTTAAGCTCCAACCATCAACACAGGAAGAGCATGCTGTTGGAGCAACTCTGCTTCCTGGGCCAGGGAAATCTTTATAGAGGAACCACAGTTTGAACTGGCTCTTGAAGGAGAAACTCATCAAGCAAATGAGAGGTGAGAGGAAAAGATTGCAAATAGTTCATCCCAGAATGCACGCTGGGGCAGAAGGAGATGTGGCTAAAAAGGCAGACAGAGCCATGCCACCAGAAGCACTGTACGCCACAGTTAAGGAGTTATTTTATACTGAGGGGAAACTCACCAAAGGATTTTTTTCCCCCATATATACAATATATTTGTAACAATACAAAATACTGGTAACAATATTATAGTTAAAATAATTTCCAAATCAAAATTACAACAAATGAAATTATAGGGCATAGAAACTGCATTCAATTTATAATTCTTCAGAGACTGTATATTATCTTTTCTAGTAAAAATTGAAGAGATTCTCAAGTGCTGCTGCAGAAATCAGCACCCCTCCAATTATTTGTAAGCTTTTAAAATAATTTTAAATTTTTAAAAAATAATTTTAAATTTTTTTGAAATAATTTTAGATTCACAGTTGCAAAATAGAGCAAAGAATTCCTATGTATCTTCATCCAGCTTCCCCCAATAACTTCTTACATAACAATTATTAAAACCAGGAAATTGACATTGGTACATTATTAACTAAACTATGGACCTTATTTGGATTTCATCAGTTTTTACTGATGTATAGTCTGATGTATTTTCTGGTGTGTAGTCTGTGAAGTTTTATCACATGTATGGATTCATGTAATCACCACCCTACCAGAACGCAGAACTGTTCTATAATCTCACAGAAACTCCCTCATACTGCCCCTTGATGGCTCTGCCCTCCCCTCAACTTTAGCCCTTGGCAACCCCAGATCTGTTCTCTGTCCTTCTATAATTCTGTCATTTTGTGAATGTGAATGTTATGTAAATGAAATCATACAGTAACCTTCTGAGATTGGCTATTTTTTCTTCTCAGCATAATGCCTTTGACTTTTATCTAAGTTTTTGTGTGGATTAACAGTTCTTTTATATTGCTGAGTAGTATTGCAAACTATGGTACATGTCTGGGTCTAGATGTATCACAGTTTATCTATTCACCCACTGAAGGACATCTGGGTTGTTTCTAATTTTTGAACTAACAAATAAACCCTATGAGAACTTTCCTTAGTCTTCTCTTGCTTTGTCCGTGAGAGTTTGGCCCTGGGAGTGATCTCCTCTCTAAACCTTTCTGTCCTCTGGGAACTGCAAACCTAGCTGGGGTTTGTAGTCGGAAGGGCCAGGGATTCAGCTGGGGGAGCGGGATTAAACATGAGGTGCACAAGCAACTCTTTGGAATGACTGTTCCCAGAATTATGGCTTTGTCTCAGTCTAAACCAGAGTACCCTTCTGGGACAGACTCATGCTTCTTACATGTACTTACGCTATCACCCAAATTTGTGACCTTATCTTTCTACATGGCATAATTTCACCAAGGATACTTTAGAATTATAGTGCCCAGTCAAAGAATCTTTGATATGAACAAAAATAGTTTGGGAGGCACTTTAGAATAAAAAGGGAACAAAGTTTCAAACATCTGATTGTTTGCAGGATGACTGGGGCTAAAGCCATCAAGATTCGGAACAACCTACCTAAATTTCTACACAATATTCTCTTAAGCCAGAGCTAAAGAAGGACTAAAATAAAGTCAACAGCATGATGGAAAAAGAACTCATCATACCTTGAGCAAGTCCTTGTAACATCCCCACCCTCCCAGTCAAAAAACCCAGTGGGTGGGGATATAGATTTGCTCAGGACCTTGGGGCCATAAATAAAATAGTCATTCCTTGTCCAGAACCAAACACTCATTTATCTCCAATGTCTCCTGAGTCTGCATATATTACAGTTGTAGATATGTATTCTGCTTTCTTTAGCATTGCTTTAAATCAAAATGGTCAATATTTGTTTGCCTTCTCCTGGGAAAAATCAACAATATACCAGGATTGCTATGCTCCAAAGATTTACTGAGGCCCCTCCTACTTTTTAAAGTTCTCAACCACAACCTCAAGGACCTTAAATTTCCATTATTCTACTCTTATTTTATATGTGGATGACCTTTTGTTGTGTTCTAAAGATGAGGTAAGCTCTAAGTCTGATTCCAGTTATTTATTGTTTTCTTTCAGAAAGGGCATAAAGTTTTCAAAGAGAAGTTACAATTTTTTCAGAGTGAAGTTCATTATGCAGGACAAAATTTATCCCAAGGAGCCAAATTCTTTACTTCTGACAGACTATAGGCCTGTCAGACTTTCCCAATTATTCCTAAGAGACAAGAAGAATCCTGGCTACTGCGGGTAGTGGGTTTCCAACTTTTCTGAAATCATCACACTTATAACTTAACCAAGTGCAAACTTCTCCCTTGGGAATCTAAACATGAAGAGGTCTTTTTTGAGTTAAATTAGCCCTTTAAAAACCTGTCACTGTGGGCTTACCTAATTATCATAAACCTTCTACCTATTTGTACATGTGAGATATAGACAAACCCTTGGTGTTATGACTCAGTTTCATAATGAAGGAAACTAGAATATGTCACCCCAAGATATGCCTCTTTGACATAAAAGTTATTTTTAGCTAAAGGCAATTAAGCACCAGCAAACAGAGGAAACGCTCTCTCCATCCTGCTTTTCTGCCTAAAGACAGGACATAAATTCTTCATTACTGGAGATAGCTTTTATCAGCTCAGAGAGCAGCAGAGAAATCTGCAAATAAACTTTACTCCATTGGTTTCTTCCTTTGTATTTACCTTCCCATAGTTTCCTGGCCTTTGGAAGCCCAAAACTGCTTTCTTTTGTCCTATCATTTCCCTACAAATTTATTGTTCTTTGTTGAAGATGCTATGCACGCTAGAGTTCTAAGCCATTGTCTTGACTTACTTTTCATTCAGGTTTCTCCTGTGTGACATGCATTGCACATGTTAATAACCTTGCTTATTTTTCTCTTGTTAATCTGTCTTTTGTAGCTGGGGGTCTGTTCCAACTACAAACTTATGAGTTGAGAAGAAATTATATTTCCTCCCTGACAATGGGAACCATCAGACATCAATAGCCTACTAAATCTCTCTCTCTTTTTCTTTCTTTTTTTCACTGCTGGTTGAACTCTGGACCTTAGAGTTATCAGCACTATGCCCTAACCAACTGAACTAACTGGCCAGCCCTGACTAAGTCTCTTTTGACCCAGTAGCAAAGCCTACTCACCTTGTCTGATAGCCACAACAGCTAAGCTAGTGGAGGTTTCTGCACACTTGGTTTTAGGATCTCCTTTAAATTTGACGGTCCCTCATGCTATACAATATTCATTGCTCACTGAAAATACACAACATTTCTTAGCGAACGGGCTTACCACCAATGAAATCCTATTGCTTTCTCCCTCACATATTTCTATTCATTGTAGTAATACTTTGAATCCTGCTCCCCTACCTTTAGATGTCATGTTCTCAATGAGGCCGTTTGGCCCATTGTGTCTGCTCTAGGAAGAAGAGATTGTTAGATAATTTAATTCAAGAAGGAGAAAAACTGGGCCTTGCTTTAGGAATCAAAACCCTAACCACTCAAGGGGCATTCTGGATTGCTTTCTTTTCCCCTCAAGCCTTTTCAGTTCATGCTTTACAAGAGGCCTGGAAAATAGGGAGAATCCTACTGGATGTGGAACTAACAAGACTTGGTGCAGAACACTGTGGGATGTGAGGGAGGGAAGTCAAAGATGACCCCAAGCTTTCTGACCCAAGCCACTGGGAGGATGGAGAAAACTGCAGGAGAAGCAGGTTTGAGAATGGGGTAAAGACCGGGAGCTCACTCAATATTATACTGTGAAGACCTCAAAGAATAGTTAAGGATATTAGGAAACATCATGTTTAATGGGGCATAATATTCCATGCTATTATTAAATCATTCTCCAATTGTTGGACATTTTCGATATATATATTTTTTTTTTACTTTTTATTTTTTTTAAAAAGATGACCGGTAAGGGGATCTCAACCCTTGGCTTGGTGTTGTCAACACCACGCTCAGCTAGTGAGCCAACCGGCCATCCCTATATAGGATCCGAACCCGTGGCCTTGGTGTTATCAGCACCGCACTCTCCTGAGTGAGCCACGGGCCGGCCCCATTTTCGATATTTAAACAGTCCTGAAATTAATATCCTTTTTTTCCCCCCAGTACAGGGACATGAAACATCTATTCCTCCTCAGAGGCTAGACATTCAGGGGAAAGGAGAGAGGACTCTGCAGCACCAATAGCCCAGGATGGATGTCAAATGGGTCAGAGCAGCAAGCACTTTGTCTTGGTGGCTATGAAATTAATATCTTTGAACATTCAATTTTTATCTAAATATAAAACTACTTTGGACAGGGAATTACTGGGTCAAAGGGAAAGACCTATTTTTTTTTTTAAAGGCCTCACAGCTTTCCAAAAAGGCTGTACCTTTCATTTTTCTTCTAGAAATTTATAAGTGCTCATTTTAAAGCACTCTCACCAACACTGAGTGTTATTATTTTTTAAATGTGATTTAATAAAAAATGATTTTTTGTTCTTTTAAATAATATTTCTTTGATTACTAGTGAGGGAGAATGTATTTCCATGTTAATTTCCCATGTATGTTAACTATTCTGTGAACTGTTTTGGGCTATAGAGTTTGAAGGATCCACAAGTCGTCCGTGTGGTCATGTTTAACAAACATCTGGAAGTCTTGATGATGAATTCTCACCATTCACTCCTTCTACTGAAGATCTAGGATCCTGGGATAAATGTGTACAGACCAGATATATTTGTGGCATTTACTTTTGTTTTTTGTTTTGTTTTGTTTTTTTTTTTTGCTAAATCCTTGATATCCCATGTAATTTATCCTAAGCATGAGATACTAGAACACATCTATATATGAAGGTTTTGAAGATGCACCTAAGGTAATTATTAGAGGAAAGCAAAATACTGTTGCCTTATTCCAGCTATAACAAAATGTATTTTGGGATGGAAAAAGTGGAAGTTTGGTAAAAATGGGTAAGATGTACATTACTAGGGAACCAAGACAAAGCTGGACATTAACCAAGATACCACCCTCTTATAATTTTTGCCTAGAAAATGGGGGTAAGGAGCGAAAAGAGTTATGAAGGGAAAATGACTTAGGATTTCCTAAGATTCTGCTAAAAGTAGGGGAAGTGGAGAATTCAGAAAGCAAACTTTAATTGCACTACCAACATAGGTAGCCTTAAGGGGTATTTCCTAAGAAAAACGCTGGCGCGTTTAGCCATATGGACAAGCAGCAAGGTGCACAAAACAAGTGAAAAGGGCTCCAAAGAACCCAACTCCAGCTCTGTCTCTCACGATCTTCTGGGCTCGTGGCAAAGGCAGCCTCTCCAGGCCCGAGTTTCTTATCATAAAATAGAAGTATCTTTTGGACATCACTGTTGTATGGTTCACAGGAACAGATACTCTGAACAAACAATTCATGGACATATAAATGGCTAACAAACATATGAAACACGCTTAACTTTACTAATAATTTATAAGTACCTCTGCTGCCAGGCTGTCATGAAGGTTAAAGCTAACCTAAGTGGAGCATCCACACAGAACCTAAAATTAGTCAATTTCAGGTTAGTGATGGTTAGAGGTCGGAGGTTGTTGCCAGTCAGAAAAATTTTAAAAGTCTTTGACGTAAGAGCCAATAACAATGTAATTACGTAGGGAGAAGGAGATTGGAGACCGTGATATTACTGAATAAAGTGAGTTGTGTGTGGGACTGAGTTTGTGGGTATCACATTGAAGCAGCATTCGGTAGTGGGGGAAAGTAAGGGATTTGGGTAGAAGCTGTGACTAGAAGTTTGACAGTAGTGACTGGCCAGGGTATCACGATCCTGGCTTTAGCTGGATTCACAACAGGTATTTCATAAATTTTTCTCTTCCTTTCTGTTCCCTAGTGGTGGTGGTAACTGACAGAGAAGCATAAAACCATACCCTGTAAGAAAGCCCAAAGAGCTCAGTTTCCTAAACATAGTGCTTTTCACACTTTGGGTGTCACCTCTCAAGAGGTCAAGGTAAGGTCCTAAATGGCCCACAGAAATAGAATCCTTATCATTTTCCTCCTGGAATGACAATTCTGGAATTTTCTTTTTCTTATTTGAGAGAGGTGGTGGTGTGGTATAGAGATTTGGCTTATGTTCCTGCATTCAGCTTAAGTCTTGCTTGGATTTGTCATTCACTCATTCACACATGACTATATGCCTACTTGCATGAATATTCAAGCACCTACTACGTGCAAGAGATGATTTCCTCAGAGGGCTGCAGTTCAGGGACTCCTCCTCTCACCCATGGATGACTCCTCGACATAGTGCCTAACTTCTCACTGACTGCTCACTCTGAAATAATAAATATTTCAAAGTGGTGATGTCTTGGGATAATTTACTCTTTTGACCACTTCCCTCTGCAGCACGTCACAAAAGCAGCTTAATACAGTTACAATATCCCCAGAATCTACTGAGACTGTCTTCTCAGCCTTCTCTCAGTCACAGGTTGGGAATGAAGTAGACCTGTAAAGCTCCCTTACCCGAGGCAGGTCAGGTAAGAGTGACGTGTGAGGATGTGGGCTAGCTGTTACAAAAGAGGCCAGATCCCAGGTGCATCTCAATCTAAGACAAGCCAGGATGGCCTTGAATTGGGCTAAGAGGGGACAAATGATGACTTCATAGTGGTAGAAAGAACTTTAAAATAAGGACAGATGAGCAAGGTGCATGCTCACAGAAAACACCGGGAGTCATCTGCAGTACCCATCAGAACGAGGGCAGCACCAGCCTGCCTATGCGTTGCAGGAAGCCTGCAGACGTGCACCTCCGGGCAGCAATGCAGAAGGGAGGGGGCTGGCTGTGGCTCTTGGGGTCCCTGCTCTGGGTCCTGAGAGCCCAATGGGCTGTTCGGAGTCTAGTGAAGGCTAATACAAAATTAAATCCACAGTAATGGTTGTGGGATAATAGCTTAATGACAAAACAAACAAGAAATGTGTGTTTGAGGGTGGAGGGAAATGCGGTCTTTTAAACACAGTTAGCGAGAGTTTAATTTAGTATAGCCTATTTGGAGGGCAATTTGGTTAAAAAAAAAAGATATTAGGCCGGCCCGTGGCTCACTCGGTAGAGTGAGGTGCTGATAACACCAAGGCCACGGGTTCGGATCCTATATAGAGGGATGGCCGGTTTGCTCACTAGCTGAGCGTGGTGCTGACAACACCAAGCAAAGGGTTGAGATCCCCTTACCGGTCATCTTTAAAAAAAAAAAAAAAAGATATTAAAAGCCTTTACATTATATATACTCTCTGACCTTAATTTCACTTCTAGGCATTTTATATTAAATAAATAATTATGATTATGTGCAAAACATTAGGTATAAGCATATTTACAATAACGACAAACTGGAAACAACTGAAATGTCCAACCATCAACTGTTAGATAAATCATGGTACATCTTAACTATGCAGCTGCTTAAAAGAGAGATATTCTAGAAGAATATGTAATGACCCTGTGGCACGGTTGGCTGGCTGACTCAGCACCCATTCCAACACCCTTCTTCCTTGCCTGTCTCCGCTAGAGAAGCTGGAAAAATGAAATACTTGCTTTCCCAGCCTCCCTTACAGCTAAGAGCCACCTTGAGACCATGAGGTAACACAGTAACACAACAGCCCAAGGGATCTAGAGTATCCTTGATGATGTCCTTGAGCTGTTCTCCAGGCCTGGACCTCCTACTTCCAGATTCCTGTCATGTGAGCAAAATACCTCCTACTACTGTTCAAGCCACTGTTAATAGATTTGCTATTAATTGTACACACAATCCCAACTGATAAAGACATGGAAAGATGTTTATAATATATTAAGTGTGTATGTGTGGGGGGAGTATTACAGAACAAAAATATACCAATATGTATAGAAGAACAATGTGAGGGTATATTCTAAAATTATAATTGTGGTTCTGTCTGCTGGTAGGATTATAGGGGATTTTAATTTTCTTCTTTGGGTTTATCTAGAATTTCTAAATTTTCTACAATGAACATGTATCTGTGACAAGAAAAAAAAACCCAATAAAAAATATTTAAAAAATAAAATAAAATGGTAATGAACGGCAGAAAGCTTGTGGTCAGGCAGCAAGCAGTCCTTGACAAAAGTTGCCAAAATAATCACTATAAGGCTTCTGTTGCTTTTTGTCTGGGTGGTTCAGAGTTCCCAGCTAGTTCTTTGGTTTTAAAAGGTCCTCACTGGCTTCTAACCAGGGCCACTGAGGTCTCCCTCCGCCAGCTGGGCGCTGTCATCCTGGAGGGCCAGGAGGCCCACCAGGGGCTCTGAGATCTTCCTAGGGCACCTCTCTCCTCTGCACGGCAGGCCTTGCTTTCCATCTCCTCCACCACCCCTCCCCACCCCATGTCTCTCATTTCTTCTTCTCTCCTAAGCTTCTTGGCAGAATCGAATGAGATAACCTATCTGAAAGCACTTCACACATTATAAAGTGTAACAAAGGGTAAGTTACTTTCTTATAATTTCTCTATTTTCTTCTTCATCTTTTCCCTCCCTGTTTTTAAATCTTTCACTCTTCCCTTTTCTCTTATTCCCTCTTTCCTTTTTCTCCCTCCCTCATCTGGCCATGATATAACAGGGACATCAGGGGCCCCCAGAGCTTTGTGCCTCTGTCCTCTCTTGCATGACCTTGTGCTGTACTCATCTGTTCACGGGCCTCTCTCCTTTGTTCAGCAGTGAGCTCTTTGAGCAGGACCACGTCTTTCAATCCCCAAGAACCTTTCATAACGCCTGTCTCGCAGGACTCACCTGGTGTTTTTTGGTATTACTGAAATTTATTTTATTGTTATGTTATCTGGATAAAGCACAACACTGACACACAAACACACTTATTTGTAAAATCAGTCATCCATATATTTAAGTGGAATTTGTTACTTGCATCTTAAAAACTAAGGTCTTGTGAAATCATTTTGAAGAACCAACAACTGAGAATTGGTAGAAAGATAAGTAGTTTGGAAAAAACAATTTTTTCCTTCTAAACTGCATTATAAAATACTGAGAAATATATTCAGAATTGAAATGGAAACAATAATGATAATGTAGAAGCAAATGTTTTATGGTAAAATATTAGAACTAATTTATATTTTAAATCTGTATTATCCAATAAAATGCTAAAAATATCTGCAAGGATCCATGAAATGCCACATTAAAAGTGCGTGTAGTTGGACTCTAATCCTACCTCTCCCACTCTGGCCAAGTTATCATTAAGTCATTGATTTTTCTCATCCATCTCATCCCTTCCATTCTCACTGACATCATCCTTGCCCAGATTGTTGCCATTCTGTGACTGAACAGTATTCCTGTCTCTAGTCTCTTTTCTTCCAACTTTCTTGCCCCTCATTGCAAGACAAACTTTCCAAACACTGTTTAAACTGCCCCACCCCCCAAACCTCCAGTGGCCCTTTGTATCTATATAGATTCTATAGGATGAAGACCAAACTTCTTGGCCTGTGTTCCTAAGTTCATTTCACTTCCTTTCCCCCCAACCTTTTCTCTGACTTCTCTATTCTCTAGACCCTCAGCTTCAGTCACCCTTTTACCAGTCTTCCTAATATCAAACACCTCCCCACCTTGACTTGTACAAGAATGCTCTCCTTCTTTTAAGATTGAGCTCATGTTCCACCATTTCTATGAGCACTGGCTGACAGAATCAAGGCCCCGAACTGCTGTGACAAGTTATGGTAAGAGCCTAATCACTCAAAAGAAATACACATGAGGGTCTGAATTTGGATCTTGAAAAACAAATGGTGGGCTGGCTGGTTAAGTCACTTGGTTAGAGCACGGTGCTGATAATACCAAGGTACAGGGTTCCATCCCTGTACCAGCCAGCTGTTCCATGTCCCCCACAGACAAAGGAAAAAAAAAAAAAAGGAAGGAAGATATTTGGCAAAAGACATAAAGATTTGCAACACAGTGTGCAAAATGCGTAAGGATTTTAAACTGATAGGAACTGAAAGTGAGTTGCCATTGTGATGGGACTGGCAAAAGGCCACACTGTCAGAGGCTAGGGAAGAGGACCACCATTGACAAAGCCCCTATCACGTGAATGACCCTACTGTGCATTTTGTCTACTTCATCTAATCCCCTCTACATCCTTTGTGAGGTACAACTGTGATAAAGGTATCATTAGCCCCATGTTACAAGCCTCATATCCACTTCTTTGCAGACTACCACTGGAGTAAGCCCTGACTGCACGTGTTCCCCTTGCTCTCCAGCACTCTCCCCACGTCTGGCACCTGCTTTCCCAGCTTCACCTCCCACCACCACTCCCCCCTCCCACTCCATGTTCCAGCTACAAGAAGCCACACCAGGCTGAGTCACACATCAGAGCTTTTGCTTTTTCTTTCTTTCTTTTTTTTTGGCAGCTGGCTGGTACAGGGATCTGAACCCTTGGACACCTTAGAGCTTTTTGTTCATACTTTTCTTCTGCCTGAAATGCCTTCCCTTTCTTGTTGCTGATCTTCACCTGGAAAATGGTCACCTATTTTCAAGATTCATTTCAAGTGTCAATGCCCCTGGAAAGTCTTCCCTGACTCCCAGCCCCGTCCCCTGGGCTGGGTTAGGTTAGCCTTCTAAGTGCTTTTGTAATACTGTGTGGGTGTACTTCTAACACAGATGGTACATAGCACATCTATTTCTTCCACTTCACTAGGAGCTTCTTGAGGGCTGGGATTACGTTTTTGCATCCCTATTGTCTAGCATGGTGCCTAGTACATGGTAGATATTAGAACTGAACCGAGGCTCAGAACTTAACTTACTTGCCCAAGATAACACAGCTAGTAGGAACAGTACTGGTTTAAAACCAGATATCTGATCATAAAGTCCTTCTAGAATGAGGAAGGTGATAATATTGCTCTCCTCTGAGCTTATTGGAACACACCTGTAATACTGAATTCCATTCTGGGCAGCAAACTTTTAGAATAGCATTCATGAGCAGGAGTATGTTCAGAGGAAAGTGACCATGACAGTGAATAGAGTGAATATACTCTAAACAAGGTCCTGTGAGGACCTGTTGGAGAAACTGGGGGGTTAGCTTAGAGACAGAAGAAAAACTTAGAGTGACATGAGAACTGCCTTTAATTATTTAAGGGCTACTGGGGGAAGAATAAGGATTAGACTTAGTTTCTAAGGCTACAAGGGGTAAAACTGTGACTCACTGAAGAAAAACTTTTTCAGCACAGCTGGTTAAAGCCAGCATGGCTACCGCAGGAAGGGATGAGGTCCCACCATGGTAAGTTTTCAAGCTAATGACATCCTGTGAGGATGTCCTAGCAGGGTCAAAAAACAGACTAAAGGCGAGACTAGATGAGATTTTATTTTTAGGTGACTTCTTTTTTTTTTTTTCCTTTTTTGTCTTTTTTCGTGACCGGCAACGGATCGCAACCCTCAGTGTCGTGCCCGTACCGGACCGGGACCGGCAACGGGATCGCAACCCTCAGCATCGCACCCGCACCTCACTCAGCCAGTGAGCGGGAACCAGTCTATATGTGGGATCCGAACCCTTGGCGGGAGTGCTGCTGCGCTCCCAAGCGGCGCACTGCAGCAGTGTGCCACCGGGCCGGCCCTTTAGGTGACTTCTTAAGGTCTCTTCCGAAGAATGAGGGTATTTATTATGTGTTCACTGACCTCTCCCTAGCTTTCAGCAATCCCTTATTCCTTTATACTCAGTGAATTTTGTGAGTTTACATAATTCATTTGGTGATTAAGTATATATGTATCCTGCCACACAGCATTTAAGTTACCAATCTATCCTTTATCTTGCCATTTCATTTTTTCCCCCCTAACATCTTCCTAAATAGATAAGTGCCTTGAAGTCAGAGATCACATATCATGTATTGTATGTCTTTGGTCTCCACATATCTACACTTGTTCAGTTCAAAATAGAATAAAAATGTTTTAAATGCTCACTTCATGATCTGACTTTAATTCACTTGCTAATAGGCTTGTCTTTTCTCTCTTGAAGATCCTCTGGAAATTGAGAAATAATTCTTAACTAGATATTTTTCCTCCAGGTATTTTTCTGTTCCTCGGGTGAAGAGTTTAAAAAGGAAACACTGCAGGGTGTAGTATCTGTTAAGAACACTCCTTTCTTCTAATGTCTCATCTGTTTCTAATGGCTACCCAAGGACCCCTGAGGCAGGAGCTCCTCCTTTTGGACTCAGCAGGTTTCAGGAAGACCAAACATATTGGTAAGGATAACAGAAGGAATACAGGTGATGGGCAGGCATGAACGGGCCAAGCAGGCCTAAGACACAACACTTCCCTGTGCTATCTTTCCATTGTCTTCTGTGGCCCAGATATCAGCGGTCCTCAAACAGAGAAGGCCCATTAAAGTCTCTAGGGGGGGCTTTTCCCCCATTAAAGTCTCTAGGGGGGGCTTTTCCCTCTCTCTCTCTCTCTCTCTCTCTCTCTCTCACACACACACACACACACACACCCTCTCTCCAGAAAGAGGTGCAGGTGTTTGAAAAAGCTCCCATTCTGATTTGCCCTCCAACCTGTTTGAGAACTGCTTTTTTCTCTGAACCCCATAATTAAGGAAGAGCTTCTCCTTCATCCTCTTCCACTTATTTTTTCAATTATCTAGTAGATCAGTATAAACTCATGGATTATTACTTTATTCAAAGAGTATTTTTTTTATTTCAAATTAAAAAAATTTTTTCTTTGAATTTTATTCAAAGGTTTTATTCATTGCTATCATTTATTTTGAGTCCCAGTTGTCCCAGTATTGGACACTGGGGACCCCTTCCAGCTGGCTACAGTGTCTTTTTGACACATCCCATGATTCTTTGAGAAGGTCCTCACTTTCTGCAGTGATAGATGTTTCAGGGTCAACTTGTAGTTTTCCTATCTCAGTCTTGGAACAAGGCATTTCTCTAAAGATTTTTCGTCCTTTTGGAGGAGAGGGAAAACAATTTTTGGAGACTTTGGCATCATATTAATATTTAGGGGCTGGCCCAGTGGCGCACTGGAGAGTGCGCCGCTTGGGAGCACAACGGCGCTCCCACCGAGGGTTCGGATCCCATGTGGAGACCGGTTCCCGCTCACTGGCTGAGCGCGGTGCGGGTGCAACACCGAGGGTTGCGATCCCGTTGCTGGTCCCAGGTATGGGCGCGACACCGAGGGTTGCGATCCTGTTACCGGTCAGTAAAAAAAAAGATAAAAAGGAAAAAAAATATTTAGGATAAAAGAAGATTGCAGCAAAGCCAGGAAAGGACAAGAAAGAGCGCCCTTTGTGATTATGACTAAAAGCAGGGTTTGGCAAATTATGAGCTAGAGCCCCCCCTTTCTTGGTAAAGAAAACAAGTTTTATTGGAACACAGCCTCACCCATTCATTTACCTGTTCTCTATAGCTGCTTTCATATTACAACAGAAGAGTTGGGTAGTTTTGACTTGAGACCATATGGCCTGCAAAGCATAAAATATTTACTATCTGGTCCTTACAGAAAATGTCTGCTAATCCCTGATAACAAGTATCTACACGTTATAGACAGGATTACCTGTCAGGAGAAATAGTGCAATTTGGAGATATTGTAAATAAGACTAATATGTCTTCCTAGATGTCACAGGGCAGCACTGACTTAAAATTTATCAGCATAAAATAAGCTACAAACTTGGAACACTGTAACATGTCATGATGTAGAATTTGGTTGTAATGACAATTATAAACATCTAGAAAAAAGGATGGATAGAAAGAAAAACTATGTTAGTGTAATTTTAACAGTGCCCAATGGAGTAGTGCCCTGTTTAGCTGGAATTGGTATGCTGGTGTCTCCTCTAGTAGAGAGGGGAGAATTAATCAAGCTTGACCATGGTGGAGACGACACATTATTTTTCAATGTCTCCCAACTCTATTTGCTCTGATTTCATGCTCACAACCGAGCTCTGATTATGTTTTTCATTTTCAAGTCAGCATAATATAGAGAAGTATATCCCTTGCTATATAAAATTGGCTTTCCGGTACAAATAAATTTAAGTCAGTTTTCTCAGAGCTTAGTGACCTTAAGAAGATCTGATCATTAAGTTATCAGATCTAAAGACCTGAGGGGCTAGATCCTGAACTATGTCAATTTCCTTCGAACATGGCACATAATAAGTCAAGACAGCCAGATAGTCATTATATTTCTTTCCAAGTAGGCAGATGTGAAAGTATGCTGAAATGTTGGACAGCTCCCACCCCACAGAGATTAGGGCACAAGCCAAATCCTGGGGTATCCTGAAAGCATTCCTTAATGTCAATGTTCTCAATCAGTCTCTGTCTTATGGCAGAAGCCTACCCTCTACTCAGGAGAACATGGTAGAACTGCCCTGTTTCCTAAATCCACAAACATCAGAGTTGGTAGGTGCTTAATGTTTGCTTAGTGACCTGTCTTCTCTTCTCCTCAAACACCCGTCCTGACTCCTAGTACTTCTTAAAAATTACCTGATAACATTGCTCAGTGAGAATGAGTGCTGTGCTTCCCCTAAAATATGATTTTAAAATCACATTTTTTTTTTTTTTTTGTCTTTTTCCGTGTCCGGCAACGGATCGCAACCCTCAGTGTTGCCCCCGCACCGGACCGGGGACCG
>NW_007729235.1:98592-112281 GCF_000696425.1 Galeopterus variegatus | reverse complement strand
ATCCGAACCCTCAGGCGGGAGCGCTGCCGCGCTTCCCAAGCAGCGCACTATCCAGTGCGCCACCGGGCCGGCCCTTTAAAATCACATTTTTATCAAAAGGTATTGCTATAGCTTTTAGATATAAGTATGGATATATCTCATTTATTCTTATCCCTTAGTTATGGGAGTAATAGAGTTTCTGATTTCCCAGAATCATGAATTAAAAAATTAGACACATTCAATTTTACCTAGGAATTTGGCACAAAGGATTTGTGTGGGATGATAGTGGTGGTGGTGGTGAAGGACAGAAAATCAATTTTCACATGTGTGGCTTCAGGAGGTCAAGAGCAAAGTCCAGCATGATTTATGAAAGTTATTTCAATAAGGAAAGGAGAGAAGGAATGCCCCATGCTTTTAATGGAATGGAGAGAGCACAGACAGTTGTTACCTATTTGCATCTGGCCTAATTTAGAGTTTAAGAGTCTGATCTGCAAATGTAAAACTGGGAGTGATGGCCTAGAAGTTGCCAGGGCATTCCAGAGAGACCATTTAGGCAACCCCATGACACAGGATTCTGAAGGGATAGAGAGAAAGGAGATATTAAGGAAACTTTGTGAAAATGAACCCATTTCTTTTGTTTATGTGGGGCTCTACAAAGTGTATGGGAGTTTTACTCTGTTTTGAAAAAGTGTAGGGGTTACTCTGGAGCAGGCAGACATGGGTCATAAAATTGTAGTAGTGACTATTAATAAAGTGAGTGAGGGGCCAGCCTGTGGCTCACTTGGGAGAGCGTGGTGCTGACAACACCAAGTCAAGGGTTAAGATCCCCTTACTGGTCATCTTATGAAAACAAACAAACAAAAACAAAATAAAACAAAACAAAAAACCAAAAAATAAAGTGAGTGGCAGTGACCCATAGACCATTTGTAGCCACTGCCACCTTCAAAGTCCTCTTCTCCCTACCACCACTGTCAAACTCTTTCTTTTGTGCTGGAGGTGTAGGAAGTATTTGTTCAACAGCCACTATCACTTCCTTCCTGCTACTGTCCTACTAGGACTAAACATGCCAACTGACCGTAGGCTGTGCTTCAGCGGCAGACCTGACTGTCCTTGGGGCTGATCAACTGGGCCTCTCCAGAATCTGTTTTAGATTTCTTAAATTCAGAGTGTGCTGTACACCCACTGTCAGGGACAGTGCTGGGCGCTAGGGACGGGCCAATGAACATCATAAGACCCTGCCATTAAGGAGCTCACAGCTGAATAGTGGAGAGAGACACACACATGAAAACATGACATACAAGGGCTATCACAGCAATCGATTCATCCCTGGTAATTATTTGAACAGTAACTATCTTGGTAATTACTTTGTTATTACAAAAGTAGTATGCAAATTCAAATAATACAGATGTGTATAAAATAAAAGAGTAAAGTTTCTTCTTAACAGGTCTTAAAGTCTTGTTAATTGAATTCTTCACACTTTTAAATATATATATACAAACTATATACACACATATTTGTACAGTTGTTAAAAGAAAAACAGAATCAAAATATAAATATTCTGTGACTCCTTTTCTTCCTCTAAAAATTTCATGCTTACTTTTCCATGTGGGGTATAGAGATTCACCTCATACTCTTTGATGATTGCATGGTATTCTTTTGTATCTGGGAGTAATTCGTTCCTTTGAAAAGGTTTAGGGTATGTTTGGGGCAAAAGTGATGTGTGGTCCGGCCTAGAAGGAAGAGCTGGAGTTCACTGAATGGAAAGCAAACCTCAGAGACAATGCTTGCGGTGCATGCATGGGAGGGACTGAGTGGGAAGGGGATCAGAGAGTGGGGACAGCATGAGCACGGCAGAGATGTGGAGACACAGAGTAACTTGAGGGACCATCGGTGGTCCAGTGAGGCCATGCTGCTCCTCAAACTTTGATGTGAAACAGAATCATCTTGAGAATTTCTTTTTCTTCTTTTTTTTTTTTGGTAGCTGGTGGGTATGGGGATCCACACCCTTGACCTTAGTGTTAACAACACCATGTCCTAACCGGCTGAGCTAACCAGCCGGCCCACCCTGGGAATTTCTTAAAACTGCGGCTGCCCCCTACCTCAAGATTTTGATTCAGTATGTTGGTGACCCTAGAGTTTTGCTCTCCACCACTAAACTAGGCTGTCTCTCATATGATAGTGGTCTTCACATCAGTCTTTATAAGACAAGCCAGGCAAATGAAGGTCCAGAGATTCCCCGTGGCCACAGAGTAGAACGTCCTGACATCCTTAAACTTTGCTCTCACTTAGCCATCTCATTCTTAGTCCTCTAGCACCCTCTCCTACACCAACTCTTCACTTTGTGGTTTTATATCACCTTTCATCTGAGAAGTTCAAAGTATTCCCAACACTGACCTCATGATTGGGCAATGGGAACGTGTAATAACCTCATTTTACAGAGGGATAAATGGAGGCACCGGGGAGCTGACTTTCCCTCCATGATGAGTCAACACTGAAGCTGAGAATTCAAGCCTGCCTTTCACTCCGTTCATGCTATTACTGTCCTTTCCCCTGAATTACACGAACTCCGCCATTCTTCTCATCAATCGAGGCAGTGTATGGAAAGAATCCTGCACAGTGCCCAGCTCATGCAGAGACAAGTCATTTCTCTCCTTGACCACAACCAAGCAGGGGCTGCTGGGACTCTGGAGCTTAATGGATGTTTCTTGATGTTCTGCAAAACAGCCATCAGAAATTCCATGCAGCCTTTTCTTCTCAGGGTATCAAGAAAAACATCTGAATACCACCACACAATGAAAGAGGCAATGATGGTTGCATCTCGAGACTTAGCTTCTGTATCAATTTGGGACACAAGGGCACTGGAATTACAGGGCTATTTATGAAAAGGTTGAGGTGGTGATGCTGTCTGTCTGGCAGACAGTGAGAATAAATAATAAACAGTGGTGCTGAACTAGGACACAGCTCTCTCCTAGGTCCACGGGGATACAAAAAGAGGTGCAGTATAATTTTTCTGCTAAGGAGTGACAGGGCTCACTTCAGCTTTGGGGGAAGCCCTTCAAACCAAGATTGATCCCATGTATCTCAAGAAGGAACACCCCCCACCCCCCCACCAAGACAGAGGTTCTCAAAATTGAGGCACCTGACTTGCCTATTACTAACACAGATTCCTGGGCCCATCCCCAGAGAGGGACAGATATGGGCTGGGGCTTAGGAGGCTGCATTTTCCACAGGCTTTCCTAATGAGTCAGTAGCAGGACTACACTTGAGAAGCCCTGCTTTAGAGAACACGTACAGAATTTTCCCACTTATCAGCACTGCTCCTGCCACTGTTAATCAGTCAGTGGCCTGACCAGTATTGAGCTGAGTCATGGCAAAGCATGGCTTTTTTACATTGCAATTTTCCCTTGTCTCCAGAAGCTTCAGTCTTCTTTATGGTTGGGTTCCAGAATGTTGTGATGGGATAAAGCAATCTGGGGAACAAATATAAAGAAATATGCTGACTCCTTATATGAATGCTGAAAAAATTCCAATGATGGGTTATAGCTATTAATGACCACTTAGCTAATTGGTTTCGTCTGCCAACATTTAAAAAGAAGCTAAATCTATGCAATGTTCTTTCTTGATGATTACAAATGCAAATTAAAAAACAGGTAGAGACTGGGACAGATGTTACCTCACACCATCATAGAATGCTGAGATGCTGGAATGTCCTTGTATTTAAAAACTGTCAAGTAGGAGCTTCGCCTTCCACCAAGTCTCAGAATGCTGGTCCCATGAAAGACACTGGTGTCACATTGCTGTGGCTGCTCAGACCAGAGGGCCAAGAGACACAATGTAACAATGGCCCTGGCGGTTAGAACCTGGCCTCCAGCAGGCCTGCCTGCCTAGGAAGGGGTGACAATGTTGTCTATAGAGAGATGGCCCCAGGAGAATGGGTTCTTTTTGTGTCTCTTACCTTGAAATGTGTGCTCTGAACTAGAGCAAGTATCTAACAAGCTTCTTTTTAAAGTGAAATTCATTAACTGGAGTCTCAGACCTTTGTGTTATGAAAGGAGGAGCGGAGGCAGAATTAAGCCACTAATTATTTGGCAAGGTTCCAAGGCATTCACCGTAACTTCTTTTTTTGTTTTTTGTTTTGGTGACTGGCTGGTACAGGGATCAGAACCCTTGACCTTGGTGTTATAACAACCATAACTTCTCTTAGTGTTTCATAAGCATGTGGGAGGTGGCTGCTTGCTGACACTTTGTCTAGTGCCTTGTCCTAGAAATAAGTGGTGGTTAGGAACACAAACGTTTCTGTACTAATAGACTCTTCTCTGATCCCTTTGTTGGTTGTCAAATCTTTTTTTGAAATTCTCCATTTTATATTCAACCATAAGGTACTTTTTATTAACAGGCATGAATGTTTTCTAGTAGATAATTTTAATGTTGAGAATTAATTCCCTTCCCCAGTCCCAACTCTACCTCTTTGAAGTCAGCATGCCTTTCATCTGTAAATATGAAAATAAACATTAATAATTAATGCTTTCTCATCTTCTCCAAGGAGGAAGTTTTATTTACTTCTGAGGAAGAAATCATTATTTTTCAGAGCTAGAGAGACAGGCAGGAGCAGAATGAGAACTCTGCTTCTGATGGTCTTGACGTAGATTCAAATTGTCTCGAGTAATTCCATCTGACTTCAAGAGCAACTATGGTTGGGTTGCTCCCTCCTGAGTTCTTACCTCAGGATGGAAAAGTGTTTCAAACGGTGGCTTTTCAGCTTCTCACTGTCCCTTCTGACCAATACCCCACATGAACTACTTCCACTTTCCATAACATCTCCCACATGCGCCATAACTCTCCCACTAAAATGAAATTGCACCATGACCTCTAATCCCCACACCCTATACAGCTCTTGTGACTCACTGTTTGGATCATCTCCAGCAGCCTGTGTCTCCAAAGGCACCGGATTTATGATTGATGGCTGCATGAAATGCTCTTAATGGGCCAAACCAAAGGCCCATTCAGCTTGTTCTGCCTGATAAGCACCAAAGGCGAGTGTTGTAGAAGAACACCCCTCACTCCCCATCCTCACTTCAAAAGCTTAAAGGGAGAATTTCATCCTGCCTAACTCACACTCATACCCCCATATTTTTTCCTATTGCTGACCTAGGCCCTCATGTGGCACATGTATGCTGCTTCCGCATAAAGAGGTGTTTCATTTGATACCACCTTTCTCAAGCTTCAAAGAGTAGCATCAAATTTGAGCACTCTAGGATGTGGCAGACAGATCTAGCATTCCTATCCACATCCCTTAGGATTATAGACTGTGGTAAGCCTCCAAAGATATCCATGTCCTAATCCCTGGGACCTGTGAATACGTTACCTTAAATAGCAAAAGAGACTTTGCAGATGTGGTTAAGAATTTTGTGATGGGAACATTATCCTAGATTATCCAGGTGGGCCCAATGTCATCACAAGGGTCTTACAAGAGGATCCGAGCAGAGATAACAGGATAATGACAGCAGAGTGATGCAGTGCTATGAACCCAGGAACGTGGGCAGCCTCCAGAAGCTGGAAGAGGCAAGGAAACAAATTTTCTCCTAGAGCCTCCAGAAAGAACACAGCCTTGCCAACACCTTGATTTTAGCCCACTGTATCAGTTTCCAGTGGCTGCTGTATCAAATTACCACAAACTGGGTGGCTTAAAACAACAGAAATTTATTCTGTCACTGTTCTAGAGGCCAGCAGTAAAAAACCCAAGTGTCAGCAGGGCTGCACTCCCTCTGGAGGCTCTAGGGGGAATGCACTCCTTGCCTCTCTTCTAGCTTCTAGTGATTTCAGGCATTCCTTGGTTTACGGCCACACCACTCCAATCTCTGCCTCTGTAGTCACACTGTCTCCTCTTCTCTCTCAAAATTCCCACTGCCTCCTTCTCATAGGGATGCATGTGATTGCATTTATGGTCCATCCAGATAATTCAGGATAAGCTCCTCCTCTCCAGGTCTTTAATTTAGTCACACCTTTTGCCATACATGGCAATGTTCATTCTTTTGTCATATAAGGCAATGTTCACAGGTTCGAGGGATTAGGACTTTCTGGGAGCCACCATTCAGCCCACTATACCCACTAAGATAGATTTTGAACTTCTGACTTCTAGAACTGTAAGACAATAAATCTGTTGTTCTAAGCTACTACATTCACGGTAATCTGTTACAGGAGCAATAGGAAACAAATACACGTACTGATCATATGTCCTCTCATTTGGACTCTCTAAGCTGAAGAGTCCCTCTCTCTTCTCCCACTCTGTAGAGGTTGCTCTGGGTTATCGTGGTTGCCCGGTGGCCACGGCTATATGGTGTGGTACTGGTCTGGGCCATCCCTGCGGTGGTGGAGTGGATCTCCAGAGCCTACTTTTGCCATACTTCTTCTATAGGAATAGCTTCACCCACTCAGATCTACACTGTCGGAACTCTCTCTGGCCAACTGTTTGCACATGGAGAAATGGGATATACGGAAGAGAATCCAGAACAAGAATATTGTGAAATATCTCTTGAACTGGGAGGATGACCCAAGTGTGATTCTGCCTGACTCTGAGGAAGGGCCAACATCCTTCCCCAAAAGGGAAGAAAAGAGTTTCAAAAGTGATATCTTAACAACCTGTCTCAAGGCTGAAGCACATTTATCTAAATGGTACTAATCAACTGAGACCCAGGCTAAAGGAACAGGAAGAGACCTAGGAATGTCCCTTTTATTCCTTTCCAAATGTTTCAGTAAACTTAGGCAGTTCAGCCAGTGATCTTGGGCATAGGTAAGTCTATGCCCTGTAGGTAAGTTCAGCTGAGGCAGAATTTTATTTTGATCTTAAACAAGTCATTGACCCATGTTTCATCTTCTCCACTAGCACAGTGAAAGCATCTCCCAGGGGTGAGTTAAAAACAAAGTTCCATGACATGTTATTTCAGTGTCTTGGAAATAGTGCTACTGGGGACAAAACCAAAACCAACGTTATCTAGGGCAATGGGAAGTACTTTCCACAAGAATTTTTTTTTTTTTTTTTGGTGGGGGGCTGGTATGGGGATCTGAACCCTTGACCTTGGTGTTATAATACGACGCTCTAACCAAGTGAGCTAACTGGCCAGCCCCACAAGTCTCTTGTAATGGAACTTGAACATGACTACTGGGAAAACTGTAAATGGATATAATTCTAATTTAGAATTCTAATATATATATATATGGCTGGAAGAAAATGCAGTAATATGTTCACTGTAGTAAACAGCGATGGTGGCAAGAGGTTGTCTGTTTGGAGGGGCTTAGGGTTGGTAATCTGGTGGGAAGAGCAGGATAGAAGAGGGTCTTGAGGCTGCATTTGCAGAACAAGCACACATTTGTATTGGGGTTATATGTTTACTAGGGGCAGCTTTTGGGGAGGAGGCAGTGCTAAAGTCCACCTAAGCCACCCTTTTGGTGCCACTACTGTCTGAGTGGTGGATTTACAGGTGGTTTTAATTTTTTTCATTTACTCTATCTTTTCCAATTTTTCTAAAAATGAAAAATAGTAAGATCCCATTTTTAAAAATAAATAATATGTTAGTATGAGTATGTGTATAGAAAAAAGTTGGTATATTCAACAAAACAGTGGCAGTGATTCTCTTTTGGGGACATGGTTATGGAGGATATCTACTTTCTGCTTTATGAATTTCTGTAATGTTTAATTTAAAAATATTTAAAGGCAATTTTGAATTATATTTATTATCCAAAAAGGGGGTTTTTGATGACTACTACACACAATGTGTTAAACACACATTGCTCTTAGAAGTTGCTCTGAAAAATGGGCAAGGTTATAGCAATTTTGAGAATAATACATATTTTTTAATCCTGGAGAAGCTAAAGCATGGATGCAATTATGAGGGCGAGGGTGAGACAAATGATGCAAAAGTTTTCAAGGATGTTCTTCAGAGGAATAACTGTGGACTTGGCAGCCATCTGAGGAATGCCTTTCTGAACCACAGATTACCAACATGGGAAGGGCCCAGAAGTGAGAGGCAACTGCTGTCCAGGGATAACTTAGAGTCAAAGCCTCTCAGTTATTTTTCTTAGATTGTCTCCTGCCTTCAATGACCGAAGTGTGGCTTAGGTATCTTGGAAAGCTTCTTAAGGAAGCTGACAGGTAACCTCTTTGGAATTAGAAGGGGCTGTCAATTTGAGAAAACCAATCTGAAAGCAATGTATAAAATAAGATGTTTCAGCTAACAGTTCTGGGAGCTCTAAAACAACTATTTATTCCCTAGTCTCTCCCAAAGAGGTCATCGGCTATAGGCAGCAAGCAACATCATTTCTTTCTTTCTTGTTTTTTGGAGGCTAACTGGTGCAGGGATACAAGCAACATAATTTCCACAGAACAGATGCCGGCAGAACCATCTGAGTTTAAATGATGAGTTTAAAAGATAAAGATACAAATCAGATCTTTTTAAATACTCCTGACAGGGCCTGCATTATCTCTGGGTTCCCAATGCCCTCTTAAGAGAGCCTTAGAGGCATGAGTCCTCTTGAGTTATGACTTTCTAACAACTGGGACAGGTCTGGGCCAGAGCAGTGCCTGGCTGGGTCTTGGAAACTGAGCCTTCCAGGCAACAAGAAGTTCCCTGGGCCACAGTCAGAGGCTCATTACATTTGGGAAGGCCCAGGGTGCTCATTCTACCTGTTGTTAGTCTGGCTGGGTCCAGAGACATGCGTCAGGAAGCAGATCAGTTCTTGGGAAGAGTCGGGGGGCAGGATGGGTATGCTGTGTTTGGGAAGGCCCAGGGTGCTCATTCTACCTGTTGTTAGTCTGGCTGGGTCCAGAGACATGCCTCAGGAAGCAGATCAGTTCTTGGGAAGAGTCGGGGAGCAGGATGGGTATGCTGTAGGGAGAAAAGGGGTTCTGGAGCCTGTGCTTGGAACCCAGTGTGCTCCTAGGTCAAGACCTGGTCAGCCGTACCTAGGAGAGTGGGAAATCAACTTGGGAGAGGCTACACTAAATAAGGTGACTTTTTCTTTAGGTAAGTACAGATGACGTGATGGGTTGTCTCTGTCCCTATCTTACTGGAAAGTGAACTCTGCCTAAGTGAGGCCGTATGAAATAGGATGGCGGTAGAGGTATCTTCTATTGCTCTCGGACAGGAGCTGGTTTGGGCCTTCTCAGTTTCCAGTGCCACTCCCAATCTGGAGATTGAGAAATCACAGCATTGCTCTTTCTGGTACTCTTGTCCATTAGGGACAGATGTGAGGGTTTTAGTTTATTACTGCAGTCACCGTCTACTCATTCCTGGGAATCATTTCATAGAGCTAGGGACTGACAGCAACAAAATACACCTCAGAAATCCATTCATTCAGCAATTATTTGTTGAGCCCGGTCTTATATGGATGATTAAGTCTTATATGGGTAGTCAGTCATGACTCTTGCCTCATGGAACTTGTTATCTAGTGAAATGGACAAACAGTAATAAAATAATAATACAAATAATTACATAATTATAAGTTGCTGCTATAGCTGCTATATCACATTAAGTGCTATAGAGGAAAAATATAGGATATTTCTAAAGCAGTGACTTTCAATCTTTTAGTAAAAAATGCCTTTTACATTATACCCAATATATATACAAACACACACATACAGACATACATAATAAAACAAAAGTTTAATTAAATAATTCTTATCCCTACTATGAGCAATGCACTCTGATATTTTCTGGTCTATTCATTTAAAAAATGCTGGTTTCAACATAATAAATTGATCTCATAGCCCTTTAATGGTTGTGATCCCCAGTGAATGGTTGTGATACACAATTTGAAAAACTCTGTCATGAGGGCCCTAACCTAGAGTGGAGTTGGGGTGGAAGTCATAGAATGCCTCCCTGTGGGAGTGACATTTAGGCCAAATGGAGCCATGGGAGCGGGACCACCATAGAGACCTGAGAATTGTGGAGCTGCCAGCATGCAATGCCAGCCTGTAAGAGCTGAAGTGTAGCCTCAGACCAGTAGAGCCATAGGAGTGGAGGTGCCTGAGGACTTGGGGACCAACCCCCACACCAGCATGCAGAGGATGTCAAACATGGAGTCAAGGTACCTGATTCACAAGCTTTGAGATTTAATGCCTTCCCTGCTCGGTTCTGGACTTGTTTGGGACCTGTTATACTTTTCTTTTGGCCTATTTCTCTCTTTTTGAATGGGAATATGTACCTTAATGTTTGTCCCACCATTGTATCTTGGAAGTAGATAACTTGTTTTGATTTCATAGATGCGACTTTGAACTTCGAATTTTTGAGTTAAAACAAGTTAAGAGTTTGGGGACAAAATGAACGTATTTGTATGTGAAAAGGACACGAGTTTGTGGGGGGTTAGAGGCAGAATGCTGTAGATTGGATGCTCTCCCCCCCAAACTCATTGAAGCTTAAATCCCCACTGTAACTGTTGAGGGTGGGGAAATCCTATTACAGTAGCTGAAAGGTGGGTCCTTGAAGAGGTGATCAGATTGTAGGACCCTGCTGTAGTGAATGGATTAATAATTGTGGTCAGGCGAGTGGTGCTGAGGGCTTTAAAAGAAAGTGCATGAGGAACTATCTCTCTCCGCTCCGCCATTTCTGCCATGTGAGACCCCTGGATCATTGTCGCCACCACCCAGACCCTCACCCGATGTGTTTCTTGCACTGTGGACTTCCCAGCCTCCAAAACTGTAAGCAATAAATTTCATTTTCTTATAAATTACCCAGTTCTAGGTATTTTGTTATTATCTACAGAAATGAACTAATACAGAGAGTTTGTGAAAAAAGGCCAGGAAAGAATGTTCCAGGCAGAGGGAACAGTATATGCAAAGACCTCCTTATTTTACAGGAAAGGAAACTGGGATCAAGGAGGAGATGTGATTTGTTCAAGATCCCATAACTCCAAGTCCAGGGCTCCTCACTTCACGTTAAAGATTCTTTACTGCACTGCAGCCATCAGCTGTAGTCTTCCTCTTCGTTTTATCTAATTATGGACCAAGGGCTAATTATTCCCACCTACACTTACTAGGAGAAAAAAAAGAACAGTGACAGGAGGCTCTGTTTACAAAGAGCTCATTTAATTCTACATGCAAAACAATGCATCTTAGTTTCTACCCCACCTGGCTTGAGGCCTGCACTGCAAGCTGTTTGTTCCTTCCTGGTAGAGACTGGCGGGGAGCCATACTTCTGCTTAGGTCCTGACTTAAATGAAATGGCATTTACAAACTATCCAGGCAAGGTTTAGGATCAGTTTAAGGCCCTGGAAAGAGAGCAGCCCCAGCTTTTCCATTTCCCCATGTTGATGCCTGTACCTGACTTTCCACCTGTTTCTACCCTTGTTCAGTTCCCTGCTGTCAGCTCCTATGACTGCTTTGCATGGTTAGCTGTGTAAATGGTTTCAGTTGTGCAGCATGTGGTAATGTGAATCCAGCAGGTGAAATAAAGGCCACAACCAAGGGTGTCAGACACAAGGGTCAGGGTCAAAGTGGATGATCTAGGAGGACATGAGAAGGAGAGGGGTCAGAGGAGGCAAGGGCCTAAGGCCAAGTTTCAAAACAGGCAAGACAGAAACAGGGCTGCTATATGCAGTTACATAGTTTGTACAATGCACAAAGCATCCAGCAGAGGGGATGAGTGAGGGCTGGGACCCACACTCCACTCACAAAACTGCATTCCTAGCAAGGGTCTGTCCCTGTCTGGAGGAAGAATCTTCTTCACTCACAGAGGCCAGGGAATGACTCAGGAGGGCATCTGGTCAGAGAGTTAGAAACAGCTAGACCCTTACAACAGCATATCTAAGATATGATTGCAAGCCTGAGGGAGGTTGGCCTCCTGAGGTTTTAAACACTACTGGTGTGTATGTAGGTGGATTAGGGCTGGTGGTTGGGTGCTACTCTGTGGTGACAAGCTGGCATCATAGGAGCTTTTGGCTGACAAGTGGAGGCTCCTTGCCGTTCAAACCCTGTATTAAGCCAGACTCCATGATCCTCCACCATCTTCACTTCTTCACCAATCTAAGAGCAACCCAGCCACACCCTGAAGGCACAGCTCTACTCCTGAGATGTGAATTATCAGTTAAAAAAATGTTACTGGTTACACACACCCAGGTTAAAAAAAAAAAAAAATAGAAACAGTACACAAAGGTAAACAATTAAAAGTAGAAGCAGCCTCTGCCAAATTTTAAAATTAAAATTAAAATCTTCCTGTCAATAACCTCCTTACTGCTCTTCCCTCATATTCCAAACCTGTTTTCTGTTCTTGCTTGGAGGCTGTTATTACTCTGCCCCCTCATTCTGGCTGACAACCAGCCCCGTCTTAGATTTGCAGCCGTCCCGCCACCTCTGGCCCTAGGGCCAGCTGCATCACTGCTATCTTAGTTTGCCTACTCAGAATCCTTGCCCTGAACATGCCAGGCACCCCCCCATCCCAGTTCCCCCTTCCGCCCCTGCTTCTCCAGGCCAGAGGACTCTAAAGACTTAGCCCATTATGAATTCATGGGTCCAACCTGGCCCTCACCTCTGCACAACAAGACTTTTATTCATCTCTCATACGCCCAGCCTCACTTCTCACTCTGGTTAATTCAGACCTTCAAGACCTCAACCCCCCACTGCCATCCCCCACCTCAGCAAGTGGCCTTGGCTCTATTTTACTGAGGAGAGGAAGGTTGTTTCTTAGCAGGAACCCCAGTCATCTTCCCTGGACTTCACCCTACAAGTCAGGGGTAGAAAGAGCCATACCCTCTCCTCCTCAAAGTTAACCCTTCCCTGGTATCCTAAATATTATTCATTTTTGCTCCCTTTCTCTCTTGCACCTGGACTCTTTTCCTCAAATAACTCCTTTCCCTTCTGCCATAAACCTGCTCAGACCTCCCCATTATAAAAAATCATTCTAAGTCAATACCAAACTTATTCTAATTGAAAGTTGGTTGGATCACCATGGAGAACAATGTATGTAAATAGGTATACTTGTTTGAAAATGAGACTGACGTGCAGCTGCGTCACAGGAGGTGCATGGCAGGGATGGTACATGGCAGGGATGGTGCTGGCATGGGCCTGGAAACAGATATCCTGGTTTTACTTCCAGTATCTGCTCATCATGGCACTCTATGTACTGGGACCCTGGGAGTGGACTGTGTTCAATTCAATGCTGGTATCCATTGTGGGGATGGCACTGTGCCTTCCATTTGGGGAATTGGATATGTCTTCATGCCCCAGAACATCATGGCAGCATGCAATACCATGAAATTGTACAACGATCAAGATGTGACCAGGACTGAGAGGTTCCTTGGGAAAGACCCGTCCTATGAAGTTGGAATGAGACCTCGCAGATGTCATAAGAAATTCTACTAGTTGTCAACATAACCAACCTTATAAATATAAAGACTAAAATTCATGAGTAGAACAGGAAAATCATCCTGACTCAGGTGTTGTGTTCTTTATTTTTAATTTTAAAAGAGGCTCTTGTATAGTAGTTTTTGTCTATTTTAATATTATAGTCATTTCCACTTTGATATCAGTGTAACCTTTGTGACTGTTTCAATATTACCCAGGGAAAGCTTTTCTTAATGTAACTTTGGATAAATTTTAATTGCCTTCTATTTTTAAAACCCAGTCATTATTTGGGCTTTACTGTTCTTACAATTGTATGGTATATCCATCTGCCTGGATATATTTCTACTCTTGACCAAAGTTTTGCAAGAAACAATACA
>NW_007729235.1:87085-98052 GCF_000696425.1 Galeopterus variegatus | reverse complement strand
CATCTGCCTGGATATATTTCTACTCTTGACCAAAGTTTTGCAAGAAACAATACAAGATTTGGGGCAGGATAATGGGGAGGGAGGATATTTTATTGAGAACTACTCACAAAAGACTAATCTGTAAGCTTGAACTGAGGAGTACAGTTTTAGCCATTTAGACTCTTATAAGGTTTGCTTTAAAACTATTAAAATGTTTCTTAACAATGAAAAAGAAAAGATCTTGCTTAAGTTAAAGTAAGGAATATTTTACCTTTTAAATATTTAATCCCTATGTGGACATATTTCCAGAAAATTTTGGTGATGATTCTTACGAGAAAAGGTGGTTAAGTAGCATTATTATTTAATGCTTATATGCCATAGAGTTTTTAATAGAAGGTAAATCAGTTTCTTCTGAGGACCACTATTCACAGTGTACTTCCTTAAATTTAGTTTCATGATTGTAATGGTGCTGCAAATGTTTTTGCACACTGCCACAGATATGATGAGATAAATTGTTAAAAACTATGCAAAATAAGTGTAAACTTGGTTAAAATTCTTTTATTCTTTTTTTTAAAAAGTTTTATTCTTTAAATGTAAAATGACTACCTAATTTTTGGATGTGATCTCATTAAATTCAAAAAGAAAAATAAACACTGTTTTCACTCTTTGCCCCTGTAATTCCACTTTATGGAATATACCCTGAAGACATAACCCACAAAAGAAAAGATGTCACTTGCACAGTGATGTTCAGAACAGAGATATTTACACTTGCAAAATGTTGAAAATATCCCTACTGTCCAATAACAGATTGATGGTTCAGCATATTTGGTAATAATATGATGGGATACCACAGGAGGAAAGGGATATTTGAAGCAACAAATATATGGATTATGTTGATATAGAGAGATCTGCACATGAGGCAAATTTTAGTATACAAAATATATTTTAAAAACCATACTTACTACAATTTTATATATGTTTGCTGATAAAGAAAAGAATTATTTTATAACAGTAAAAAGAATTGATCCTACTGCTTTTTCTGGTTACTACGTTTCTCCCCTTCCCTGTTGCAATCTCTGGTGACCATCTATCACTTCTGTTTCTCTCTGCTAATTCCCCCTTAACCCTGTGCAATCTGGCTCCCATCGCCAGTGTTTCACTGAACTGACACCCTAAACAGTCATTCTGACTTTCTTCTAGTTAAATCCCTAAGTCTAGTTCAGTCAGGAGCACTGAAGCTCTCTTGACATTTTCTTTTCCCTTGGTACTGAGCCACCCTAATTTCCCCACATCTCATCACCTTTTCCCTAACTATGGACAATTCTCAAAGCTTATTACTTGGGACTCTGGCCTTTCCACTCTGCACCTAAGGCCCCTGGAGAGACCCCCTTCCAGGGAAGCCATCCTCCTTTGTGTTGTTGACTCTCTAACTATGGACAATTCTCAAAGCTTATTACTTGGGACTCTGGCCTTTCCACTCTGCACCTAAAGCCCCTGGAGAGACCCCCTTCCAGGGAAGCCATCCTCCTTTGTGTTGTTGACTCCTACGTGTGTAGCTCCATCCCCAACCTCATCCTCAGCTGCTGGTTCTATGTGATCACTCCACTTAGATGTCCCCATTGTCACATTGTTTCTAATTTCTCATGTCTAAAACTACACTCATCTCCAAACTGTCTCTTCAAACTTCCTAATTTCTGGTTAATGCTGCCAATATTCTCCTAAACTCAAAACCAGCTTGTACCTCCAAAGCTCATTTACAGTCCTCGTCACACTCGTTCCCATGGCCATTGCCATGCCTTTGGTGATGCTGCGTCTCATCTTGTGGAAAGCCCTCTCTGCTGCTCTGTCTACTCAGCCTACTCATCTTCAGGACAAGGTCAGGGTCTCCTTCCTTTGTGAAGTCTTTTCTGATTTCTCTAGTTCACAGTGATTATTTTTCTCTCAGAATGCCTTTTGAATTTAAACTCCATAGTACCAATAACACCCAATGCACTGTTCTGTTCGTTTCTCTTGCCTGCCTCCCTTACTCAGCTGTCCTCTGGTGAGCTCCTGCCTCACCCTGCACACTCTCCTCTGTGTGTCTCCCTCTCTGAAGCCTTCCCGGCTCTCACAGGCTCAGGGGCCAGTCTTCCTTCTGGGTTACCAAAGCACTCTTTCCTATCACTGCTAGAGTTCCTATCCCCTTATGTTGCGATATAAAATTTGGGTCCAATTCTGTCATCAGAATGTTAGTTGAGCTCCTTAAGGGCAGAGACTATGTCTTATATAATAAAGCACCAAAGATGTGTTACTGATGTCCAATATTGTCACAGACACTAATCATTCCACATATCCATCTTATCTGCCATACCAGACTACAGTCTCCTCATGGACAGTAGTTGAATCTCATTTCTTTTATACTCCCTAGTGACTAAGAATATAAAACAGAGAAAGGACTTGGCAAATACTTCTTGAGAGCATACTTATAATAAGGCCTTATGAAGACAACATGCAAATTTATATGAATAACCAATAAACCTGGAAACTATACTTACTGGGGAGTACGAGTCTTATCAAGTTGTCTCAAAATACTGTACCTTGCTATTTTGGGGCCAGCATAACACATCTCTGTACTTAGCAGTGGTCTTGTCACTTAAAAGTGTTAATAGGATGCCAAGAGGAGGAGCTTTCAGCTGTGAACTCTACCCATCTAAAATCAGAAGAAATCAGAGACCAAATCGGAGTCTGAAAAGGGGCAATAACCTACAAGGAAAGGGTGGGGGCAGTGGCTGGCTGCCAAGAGTCTGGTGCTGCAGAAATGTCTGGCTACACAGTACATATTGCAGCACTGGAGATAAGCCTTCAGCAAAACACTCCTCATATGGAAAGAGATATTTGATTTCATCCAGTGGCCCAAGACCTGCCCTTTTCATATGACAAAACACACATTAGTCCCAACTATGATCTTGCTGACTCAGAAGCAGCTAAGATTTCATTTCTCACCAGTCAGGAAACACCATTTAAATTACAAGGCGACCAGGAGGACAACAATGCCCTCAAGAGAAAATGACTGCTTCTCCAACAATCACTCTCTCCAAGAGGCAGAACTCCTCCAGCCAGCCATACCCAAATACTTGCTCTCTACTAATTCCAGGCAGTAGGGAAGGCCTCCGCCCCATGTGGGACAAGTGTTTGGACAGTCAGAACCATCTGGAAGAAGAGGCAGATCCTGCTTAGCAAACATTTATCGCAGCACAGGCTGAGCTGTGCGACAGGCCATATGTCCTCCATATCCCTCAACTCTCAGTCCTGTATCCCCAGGAGGAGGCCAGAAGCACCACTTCTCCAGTGCTCAGAGTTGGGCAGAGTCCATCACTGGCAGAAGGCAAGTATCAGTCCAGTGGTCTGGGCTATAGAGGTGATGGACAAAGGCTGCGTGAACAGGAAAGACGAAGTGAGAGGACAGCTGCTGGGCCAGCCCCTCCTGACACAGTCAGCAGCTCTGGGGACCCTCTGTGACAAAGAGGAAGCTGCCTAGCATGCTCCTGCAGTCGGCTTCTCCCGTCATGCAGCCACTGGTAGGCACCCAACCTTCTCCATCCCTGGAAGAAAAGGAGCCTCTGAGCTGATAGCTGAACTGAGTGTGACAAAGGGCAAAGGGAGGAAAGAGGCTGTAGCAGGCGTGGGCACAGTGTTTTAAAACAGATAGTTCAGGTAGGTACACAACCTCCCAAACATGAGATAAACCTCATATAAGGTCCCTTGAATACTGGAGAACTGGGAATACAGAGAATCTGAAAAGACAAGGGGGAAAGAAAGGCCATCTAAAACAGAGCCCTGTGGTATACAAGATTTTACTTAAACCTCCTTACTTACTTACTTACTTAATTAAAACAGAGCCCTGTGGTATACAAGATTTTACTTAAACCTCCTTACTTACTTACTTACTTAATTATGTATGTATGTATGTATGTATGTATGTATGTATGTATGTATGTATGTATGTATGTATGTATGTGGCTGGCTGGTACAGGGATCCGAACCCTCAACCGTTATGTTATCAACACTAATCTTCCAGTAAACTGAAACAGCAAAAGCTAAGAGGCAAAGAAGACTATCTTAAGACACACCTTCGTTTCATAATTTTTTTACATTTTATTTGAATCAAGAGAGATTACTTCATTTGAATGGGTAGACTTTGGAGTTTCTACGCTATGTTTTTAAGTCACACATCTACACAATAATACTTCAGGCATGCTCTTTCTCAAAGAAGAAATGAAGTAGCTATCTAAAATACCTTTAAGAAGTGTTTATCATTAATCATGACAATCGGGAAATGAAATAATCATTAAAAAATTAAATATCTTGTGATTCTCTTAGAGATTGCTCTACTACATAGAATTTATAAGTCACTTGTTTAAAACTGTTGTAGTAAAGTTATAGTTGCTAACGCAGAAAAGCTTAGAAAACAGTGAAAAGCACTAAAAAAAAAAAGCCATTCATTTATAATCCCATTACTCAAAGATAATCACTTATGATTTGGTATATGCTCTTCTAGTATTTTTTCATACTTTTCATTATAAAAATGGTAACATGCTTGGCATACTATTTTGCATCCTACTTTTTTCAATGGTTTTATAACAAGTTATAATATCAATAAATATTCTTCTACAAATGTTTTTAACACCTGTGTAATATTTTAGCTAGGTGAACTCAATCAACCCTCAGTTGTTGACCCTTTTGGTTATTTTAAAAGTTTGATATTATTAATGATGTTGCACTAATAAAATTTTTGTACAAGTATTCTTATAAACACTTCTGATTTTCTAAATATTCCTAGGATGGCAATTTCTGGCCTAAGAATATGTGTCCTTTTAAAGCATTTTATATAAATAGTCAAAACTATTGGGCAGGTTTGAAGCCATGGCTTCTATCTCAATTATTTTAAACATATCACAAAAGTGGAATGTATCTCTTATATACAGGAAATAGTTTTAGGAAAAAAAATCATTTTGCATGGAGTTTAAACATTTTAGATAGGCCAAATCCTTATTTATTCGAGGGAAATGAATCATCCAGAGCTCAAAACATTGATGTTATGCTAAAAAGCTGGGTAACAATATCTGGTCAGTTTAGCAAAGTTGGTAGGCATGGTGCTAGTGAAAACAAGATCTAGGGCTTAGGCTAGTATTGGCCAGTCATTCATGGACAAACCATCCTTGGCCACAGGATGGATGCCTCATCAGCTATGGCCAACTCTCACAAATTTGCACTTCTGGCCAAAGGGAACATTGGGTGATGGAATGTGAATTACTCAGCATAACCCATCTTAACTCCTGGGTAAGCAACCCAAAGCACATGTCCAAATGATAGGTGTATCATTTTTCTATAATAAACAGGATATCTGGCTAGAAAATACAACTGGCCAACTTATGACAAAATTAAAAGTTCAACAATACTTAATGATTTTATCATAGCTTATCAGTAATTCCTAACAGAAGCAGTTAATAAATCACTATGTGGATAGTGTGCTGTTTCAGCCAGGTCTGATCTAGAATGCAGACTTAGCAAGCATTTCAATTGCGGTCCCTTTAGACTTCAAGCCCTCTCAGGTGTTAAGGGGCATGGATTTTTCATAAAGGTGGTATGGTCAGATGCCATTTTTATCAATGGTTGAAGATTAAATTAGCTTATTAGAATAGTAATGATTGCTTCAGCTGGTCAAGAGAACGAGGGGACTATTCTCAAGAAGGGAATGAAAAGACTAGAAAGAGGTGGTGAGGTGGGTAGTTAATTAACTATCCTGGGCTGCCAGGGAAGCAGCCACCGTGGAGGATCCTACCCTCACTTAAGAGCCTGGTGTGGTGCAAACTGCCTTGGCCTGCCCTAAGGAGGAAGTCTAACTATCTTCCCCATGCATTGAAGGCCCCAAGTGAAGGCAATTGCTTCTTTTGTACCAAAATGTATTTACTGAACTAAACCACTACCAACCATATTTGGTCTTCATTAAATTACAGCAGCATACATGCTTCTTATAAGTCAAACATCGAAGCATATAAAGTAAAATTTCCCCTTTGAGTCTCCTTTTCCCTCCCCCAGTCCCAAATCCCACTTACCGAGGTAAACACTATTGCGTTTATCTTTTCAATTTTTAGTTGCCTATACATGAGTATTTTCTTTCCTAATGAAATTTATCTAGAAACTTAAATTCCTCTGTGCTCTCCCACCTGAACGGCTTGCCCTGGCTGTTTAACTACTCAATAGTGTCTGCCGTAAGCCTGTCTGTAATTGTTCCCATCCAAAATGACCTTCCTTTACCTCCCCTCACTAGTGAGGAGGTTTCCCTCCTAAGATGAATGGCTCCTTTCCCTTGCCCTCTGGATCTCACGGGTGCAGAAGCTGATGTGAACAGAGTCACCAATTAAAGCTACACCTCTAACAGTAGAGCAAGTGAATGAAGGCCATGTGAGCTTCACTCACAAGCAAGAGCTGAGCAGCTTTTCCATTTCAAATTAAGATCACTCCGCAGACTGGCCTCCCCAGCTAGAGGACTAATCGCCCCCACAACACACTCAAATACACCAAGTCTGTGCTTTCCTAGAGTCAACTGCTCCTGTCGTGCTGGCCTTTCAGATAACCAGGTCAGCTGAATACATGCAGACAAAGGGGTATTTCATATGCTCCTATTTTGGCAGTTGAAATAATACTGCAAGTGCCAGGTTTTCACAGGACAAATCTCTCTGTGTATGTCAAATATACCAGGAGGGCTGCCGAGAGGTAAGGCCTACTGAATTGAGGGTCCAAGGTGGACTTAATTCACGATAAAATTTTGAAAGCATTATTTGTTGTGTTATATGTTAGTAAATATAAAATAATTATTGCTATCTCTTATTAAGCAGGTACTCTACATACAGTGGTCCCTCCTTATCCATGGTTTTGCTTTTCATGGTTACCAGCAGTCTAGTATGGTCTGAAAATAGGTGAGTACAGTACAATAAGATATTTTGAGAGAAACCATAGTCACATAACTTTTATTACAGCATATTGTTATGATTGTTCTATTTTATTATGTTATTACTGTTAATCTTTTACTGTGCCTAATTTATAAATTAAACTTTACCATAGGTATGTATGTATAGGAAAAAAGACAGTATGTAGAGGGTTTAGTACTATCCATGGCTTCAGGCAACCAATAGAGGTTTTGGAATGTATCCCCCATGGGTAATGGGGGCTACTGTACTTTCTTTCATTGAATCCTCACAACAATCCTGTAAAACAGATGGTTATTATTCCAGGCTTACAGATGAGGAATTGGCACTCAGAGATAATATAACTCTGGGGGCTACTGTACTTTCTTTCATTGAATCCTCACAACAATCCTGTAAAACAGATGGTTATCATTCCAGGCTTCCAGATGAGGAATTGGCACTCAGAGATAATATAACTCGCCCAAAGCCACATAGCCAGGAAGTAGCAGGACTGGGATTTGAACTCAGGTCTGTCTGCTTCCAGAGGCCAGACCGCCTCACTTTCCTGAGGATAGGGCTTAAGAGTCCCTGTGGCTCTCAGGAACTAAAAGTTTCCCTTCTGAGAGCTGGAAGGGAACCCAGCAGTGCCCCATATATTTGCTCCTCCTCTAGGCACCCTTCTGCCCTCTCCACCGTGCTTTTTGGAACACTGCAGCCTCACAGATAAGAAGTTGAGACAACTTCAAATACCCAACTGCCCATGTGCTTTCTGTTAGTTGATGCAAATTAAAAAAAGAAAAATCTTTCTGAGGTCAGGATGTGTGAGGAAAAATTATTATTTTTAAGGTGGCAAAGATAAATATTTAATTAGCTAGTCCGACACTAAATTTTGCCTGGCTTTGCAACATCTCAGACGACAAAACAAGCCCTTGTCTACAGAGCTAATTACAGGCTACTAAATTATTTTTATTAAAACCCTTTGGAATATTAAACATGAGGGATGAAGCAATGTGGTGCTGTGGAATAGCTCGTCTGGAGATCTGGAAATCTAATCCTGACTCAGCCACTAATAACCACCAACATTCATATGCATGGTATACACCTTTACAAAGTGTTTTTACATATGTTCTACATTAGTTGGGTGACCTTGGGCAAGTCACAACTCTTGGTGTCTCATGTCAAAATCTGAAAATGGAGACATTATAAAGTATATACCACTCTGCAGTTCTAACATCCTAAGGGAGGGGAGACATGTACTTTAGGATCTTTACAAATATATCTGTAAACAAGGGCAGATGAATTCTTGTTTAGAAAAATTATACTTTCTGTTCAGCTTCTGGAAAATGTTACTTGGCTAAATTCAGGTATAGCTCATAAGATGTTTGCTGCCAGCTAGTTGACTCAGTTTCTTGAGAGTATCATATTAAGGCCTTGGGTTGGATTCTCAAATGGGAACTTTCCTCTGTTCAACAGCCACCTACAATGCTTAACTCCAGCCAGTTGTCTTACAAACACAACCCACAAATTGTGCTGGCTTTGAGGAAGGATTTGAAGAAACCTAGCTTCACAGCGCATGTACTCTCAGGACAGTAGGTCAGTAATAGTATCATCATACAGGAATATTATAAATAAAATCCTTCCTCAATTCTAAGACACAAAAATCCCTCCTTTAAGTCTTTCCTGTTTTCACGTTTCTGAAATTAGAATGCACCTTGTAATCGACGTATGCTGGTACTTCAAAAAGTTCACGGGAAAATAGAATTGAAAGATAATTTGAATTTTTCCCTGAACTTTTTGAAGTATCCTTGTATATAATTTGATATCATTGTGTTAAATTATTTTACCAAAAGCTGTTGGTAAATTGCTGGTGTGTCTTAGAATCAAGGAAATACAGTCCTACAAAACCACAACATCCATTACATAGATTTAGGTCTAACTTGGTTCAAATCATGTCCTTCTCCCTGATTCGAACAATCACATTCAGTAATAGCTGGATAGGCAATATATAAGACAGGTATTAGTCCTGTTTCCTAGTAGTAGCAGTTTAAAAGGCATTCCATTATTATCTCATAAAACACTGGTGTGGATTTCAAAGGCAAATTAACTCATATAAAAACCACTCTGATGCTCTGAAAATGTACTATCCCACAGCAGACTGGAAAGGGAACATTTTACTCACACTCTCCTGATCTATCTAGTCTTGACACATTTTCTTGCTTCTTAATTCACAACCCTCCACCCTGGTAATATCGCTGATTCCCAAAATACACTCAGCCCAGGAGGAGAAGCTCTCCAGCACAGCTGTCTGCTCCTGCCCTGCTCGGGTATTTCCGTGAGCTATGTGACACAGAGAGGACCACACAGAAGGAATGTAACTCTCAGGCCCCACAGTTCCCATTGCACCACAGGCAGGTGCATCCCGCCAAACCCCAGACTGGCATTTGAAACAGAAGAAACTGCACTGCTGGATGGGGGCTGTAGTTTTCTTGAACTTCATCTCTATGTTTAAAACTAGGGCAACAGCCGTCTTTGCTACTGTAAACTAATCTGATGGTATGGGGGCAGGGAGTGGCTCTGAAGAGGTTGCCAATAGGCCATGACTGAGCAAAGTCAAGGAGCAAAATCGTTATTCTCACTGTTTGCAACCCCAGAAACTCCAAATGAATGGCACCTTCACCATGGTTTTTAGAAGTGGACCATCCACTCCTTTTGCAGCCTGGAGTTAGTAACCCATAGGCTCTTGTACAGTAGAACTGGCTCATATTTACACATATTTTCTAAAAGTACACCGAAATCTGGAAGCCAAAAAAAAAAAAAAAAAAAAAAAAAAAAAAAAAAAAAAAAAAAAAAAAAAAAAAAAAAAAAAAAAAAAAAAATCAAAGGAGGTTGAGAACAAGGTACCTACAGTAGTTAGGAGCCCTCGAGTTGAGGCATGTTTATTAAGAGCTTCTGGCTGTGGGCACCAACTCTGACTTCAGCTTAGTTTCTGCTAGAAAAAGACAACTGTCTTGGACTCTATTCCAAGATCAGAGTGTGCAAGATGGGCAGATGGATGGCTAGCAAACATAACACAAGGAATGGTCCAAACATGCTAGAACCCCTATCAGGTGACAGCCCCCACCAAGACACACAGCTGCAGGAGGCAGGGGTACAGGCCTCAGTCCTACACCATGCAGAAACCTCAATTCTTCTTCCTCTCCACTCTGCACACCTGATGTTAAAACTCACTATTATCCAGTTGGTTACTTCATGGAATTTACAGGAATCTGAGATCAAGTCCTGCCACAACCCCTCAATATACAAACAGTAAGCTCTCCTATGGATATCAGGCCTGTTTCCAAACTTCATATTACTAGGGTGGTGCTGCAACTTTTAAAAAATGCACTTTAAAAAATATTGCAAGATGCTTATTCACGGCAACACACTGGAAGCGCAAGAACTTGAGCTCCCAAACACAACCTTTCCTCCCCTCCCTCCATTACCTTATCTACTCCCTCCACAGCGCCGGCCAGGGCAGTAGCTCAGGCCACCCAGAAGGCCACCATGCACTACCAGTGTGTTCATTAAACAGTAGCTGATCATGACGGGGCTGAGCCCTTCTCAGCAATATCTATTCTGAAAGCCCCAGAAGCTCTCAGCAGCCAGTCAGAACTGTCCAGACCTGCTTCCCCACACCAGCCAGGGCAGGAGCGTGTGGGTCTGGAACCTGAGGCCCCAGGGTTTGGACGGGCAGAATGTCTCCCCCTCCCCAAAGTCTCCCCTCGCTCTCTCCCTTGTCACTCTTTTTCTGGCATATCACTGGGGAAAACCAGAGAGGCCGGGAGATGTCAGGCCCGGGAGCAGCAAGGAGGAGGGACAAGAGACAAGAGCGGACGGAAGGTAGTTTTGGGGGAAAAAATCAGCCCAGGGCAGAGGTGCGGTAGCGCCCCCTCTAGTGGGGAAGGACCCCCCAGATGGGTCGAAAGGGAGGGAGGGAGCGAGGGAAGGAAGGGCAGGGGGAGTGGCTCGGGGAAGCCAGGCCGCCCAGGCCGAGGGCGCCCC
>NW_007729235.1:59619-86353 GCF_000696425.1 Galeopterus variegatus | reverse complement strand
CGGAGGGTCCTAGCAGAGGCCGCCGCGGTCTCCGGCTTCAACGCACAGAGACTGCGTAAGAGAGCACTGCGCAGGCGCGATGCGGCTACCGCTGTCAGTCCGGGCGGGGCGGGGCCAGGGCCCCCGCCGTCTCCAGGGCAACCGGGCGGCGAGGGGACTACAGCTCCTACCTCCACCTTGTCTTAGCAACTGCGGCGGGAGGTGGGGGAGACGAGAACAATCCCTCTAGATTGCCATAGCAACGAGGGAAAGAGACCGTCTCATAAATGTGCGGCGGTACCGAGGGAACGATCTTACCTTGTCACCATGGCAACTGGGAACAGCCCCTTCCCTTTTCCTTAGCAACAGGGTAACAATTCCTCCGCCCTGTCTAATCGCAGAAGGTGTAAACAGCCGTTTACATCTGATTCCACAGTAGCCGGATGACGGATTCTTCTCTCTCTTATGGCTACTGTGAAGGGAGAAGTGGAGATTTTCTTCTTTCGGCCACATGGGAGAGCTAAGGCTGGGCTTTATCTCCTCTCTCCGTGCATGGCTTCCAATCACAGCCTGTTACTCTAATCCCACAATTCAATTTTCTCTACCTGTGTTATGCATGGCTTCCAATCACAGCCTGTTACTCTAATCCCACAATTCAATTTTCTCTACCTGTGTTATGCATGGCTTCCAATCACAGCCTGTTACTCTAATCCCACAATTCAATTTTCTCTACCTGTGTTATGCATGGCTTCCAATCACAGCCTGTTACTCTAATCCCACAATTCAATTTTCTCTACCTGTGTTATGCATGGCTTCCAATCACAGCCTGTTACTCTAATCCCACAATTCAATTTTCTCTACCTGTGTTATGCATGGCTTCCAATCACAGCCTGTTACTCTAATCCCACAATTCAATTTTCTCTACCTGTGTTATGCATGGCTTCCAATCACAGCCTGTTACTCTAATCCCACAATTCAATTTTCTCTACCTGTGTTAAACATTTCCTTTCATCTCCCACCTTCAAGTCTACACCTTTACCCCTAAATCGTCTATACATATAACCTGAGTTTTATCAATCTTACTGTCTCTCTCCCAATGCATTTGTAAACAACTCTGGTTTCTTCATCCTGCCCACTATCTGGTTTAGATTCTATCTCCTCATGACTAGCTCCCTCTTTGACATGTCCATTCATGTTCCCAAATTCCCTATCCCAAGTCTGCTTTTTTGGATCTCCTCAGTTCTTCTAGATCCCTCCTATTCCTCTCCATGCCTGCTGTCCTCGTCCTCCACTGGCCTCCCCAGGGCTCCACTGTGCTCACCCCCATTGTGATTTCATTGTCTTGGTTCTCTTTGGGCAGATGGCTTCTGGCTCTCCCTCCCTCAGCTCTGATGGACGTCTCGAGGTCGCCTCTGTACCCACCTTGTACATATCTTCTTTATTACACACATCTTACAGTATTGTCCTTTGTGTACATGTCTGTCTCCCCAGTCAGACTATGTGCCCCTGGTGGGCAGGAATTCTGTCTTATTCATCAGCTCCCTCAGTATCTAGCATAGAATGTGATACATAGCAAAGTTCCAATAAATGTTTATATAATTGAATCAAGTGAAAAATCAAAGATTTTTCTTTTTTTCTCACTTACTCTGGCCTAACCGCCTCAGAATCTCAGTCCACATTTGACTTACTGTCTACACACTTATTTTGTCTTCATGTGCCATGCACTATTATAACTTTCCCACCACCTTAGCTCTCCAGCTTAATGTCAAAACTCTAGTCACCTACTAATTGAGACTCTGGCATTCTCTATCTCCTGAATCCTCACCTCTAGCTCTTCTCCCATCTACACTATCCCAAATGTTCCCACTAAGGAAGTTTCCTCACTGGGTACCAACCTCCTCCATGATACTTGTCACCCTATACAATTAGTGTAAGCTCATGACACCTTACTATTCCTGTCATCCCCTAATGCAGCTCTGATCAAGCCCTCTCAGGGAACATCACTGGATTCTGCAGGGCTTGTTGACATACCAGAGATGCTGCATTCTCTTTGAGTGACTCAAAGGTAAGAATTCACAGCCTAGCATTCTCCTCCACATCTCCCTGTCTAGCTCCCACAGATTCCACCTCAGGACTGTTTGGTGTGAAAGCACCTCGACTGAGTCCATTTTCTCAGGGGAAAAGGAGAAGGAAGCACGTTACAAATAGAGTAACAAAAGAGTAGGACACAGCACATACTGAGTCAACACCTTCTCCTCCCATCAAAAGTAATTCTCAGAAAGGAAAGGGTTCCTTGCAGACAATAATTCCCAAGACAAATCAAGAGGTTAAGAGAGTAAAAATCCAGGCTACGCTTTTTCCTAGCCACAGAGTTGGAAAACTAAAGCTGTCCCTAACTGCATCTACAGGGTATCTGGGCAGTACAAAGACAAGAGGGAAATCTCAGACTCAGATTGTCTTGCTTCTCCATTCTGAAGTTCCAGCTCAGCTCCATGATTGCAGGTGTAGATTGCCCTGAGTAATCCTGAGACCAACTATGATCCTAGTATCCCAACTCCTTCGCCACACACAAAGTAGAGGGCCATTCTACAAAGAGTTTCTCTATACTCCAACCAGATTCTCCACATATCAACATTTTACCATGTGCCAGCTATCTATTGCTACAAAACTAATCACTCCAACTTAGTGGTTTAAAACAACTACCATTTTATCACCTCCATTTCTGTGGGATGGGAATTCAGGAAGAGCTCAGTTGGATGGTCTGGCTCAGGGTGTGATTGTGGTCAGATGGCGGCTGGAACTTAAACAACAAGGGCTGGCTGGACATCTCTCTCTCTCTGTTGCCTCGCAGCTGGTCTAGGCTTCCTCACTATGTGGTGGCTCAGGGCAGCTGGACTGCTTACAGGGTAGTTGAATGTTGAAGGATGAGTATTACAGTGAACAATAGAAAAGCTGCATCCCTTTTTATAACCTAGCTTCAGACATCACTTTTGCCATATCCTATTGGTTGAAAATAAAATCACAAAAGCCTACCCAATGTCAAGGGGAGGGAACAAAGACCCCACCTCTCAATGGAAGAATGTCAAAGTCACATAATAAGAGTATATGAATGGAAAATCTTGTTGAAGCCATCTTTGGGAAATACAATCTGCCACACCCTGCCCTCTGATTCCAATTCACATCCCACTCAATGCACAATACACTCATCCCCTCCCCCAAGATCCTTAAGTCTCCTTCCATGACAGTGTCAGCTTAAAAACGGGATTTCATCACCTATGTCAGGTCCCGGTGTGGATATGGCTCCTCAGGTCCAGCTGCTTGGGTACAACTCCTGAGTACCAGTCCTCTCAACAGTGTCAGCTTAAAAACGGGATTTCATCACCTATGTCAGGTCCCGGTGTGGATATGGCTCTTCAGGTCCAGCTGCTTGGGTACAACTCCTGAGTACCAGTCCTCTCGATCTGGAGACCTGTGATGTACAGAGACACATCATCTGCCTCTTAGAACACACAATAGTGGCAGGCATAGGATAATCGTTATCGACATTCTCATTTCAAAATGGAGGAAAAAAGAAGGTTCACTCAGCAGTTATTAGTTCATAGTGACTGAAATCCAGCTGGACACAGGTTGCCAGTTCCTTCATTAGGCTTCAGTCCTACCCTATTTATTTATATCAATGAACATGGATTTTTTTCCCAATGGATTATAATTCTTTTCCATGATTATTTGTTTGGATGCTCAATTTGTCACATATCTGGCCAGTGGAAGAAACTTTAAGCTGTTCCCTGTGTCCTTTGGACTTGTCCCCATCGTTCTTTGAGCACTTCCTTGCTTTCTGGCACGAGATATTCCAGGCTTATACTGTAATTTCTCTGCCCCAGCTCTGGAATGAGCTTTCTCCAAGGAGCCATAGATCTCTCTGACTTTAGTTTTTCCAAAAAAATTTTTTTTTATTGTGATAAAATACACATAACATAAAATCTACCATCTTAACCTTTTTTTTTTTTTTTTGTCTTTTTTCGTGTCCGGCAACGGGATCGCAACCCTCCGTGTCGCACCCGCACCTCACTCAGCCAGTGAGCGGGAACCGGTCTGTATGTGGGATCCGAACCCTCGGCGGGAGCGCCACCGCACTCCCAAGCGGCGCACTGTAGCAGTGCGCCACCGGGCCGGCCCCATCTTAACCATTTTTAAGTGTACAGTTCAGTGGTATTAAATATGTTCATAATGTTGCACAACCATCACCACCATCCATCTCCAGAACTCTTTTCATTCTGCAAAACTGAAACTTTCTGTACCCATTAAACAATAATTCCCTATTTCATCCTTCCCCAGACCTTGGCAACCACCATTCTACTGTCTCTGTCTATGAATTTGGCTATTTTAAATCCATCTCTATGATTTTGACTACTCTAAGTACCTCATATGCATGGAATCATGCAGTATTTGTCCTTTTGTGACTGGCTTATTTCACTTAACATAGTTTCCTCAAAGGTCATCCATATTGTAGCATATATCAGAATTTACTTCCTTTTTAAATCTGAATAATATTCTATTTGTATCTTTACACCACATTCTGCTTATCCATTCATCTGTCTATGACATTTCGGTTGCTTCCACATTTTAGCTACTATGTATAATGCTGCTATGAATGTGGGTTTATAAGCATCTCTCTGAGACCCTATTTTAAATTCTTTGGAGTATATACCCAGAAGCAAAATTGCTGGATCATATGGTAATTCTATTTCTAATTTTTTGAGGAACTGCTATACTGTTTTCCACGGTATTTGTACCATTTTACATACCCGCCAACAGCGTACAAGGGTTTCAATTTCTCCACATCCTCACCAACATTTGTTGTTTTCTGTTTTCTGATTTATTTTGTAGCAGACATCCTAATGGGTGTGAGGTGGTACCTCATTGTAGCTTTGATTTGCATTTCCCTAATGATTAGTGGTGCCGAGCATCTTTCCATATGTTCACCGTCCATTTGTGTATCTTTTTTGGAGAAATGTCTGTTCAAGTCCTTTGCTCATTTTTGAATTGGGTCGTTTATTTCGTTGTTGTTGCTCTTGAGTTTTAGGTGGTCTCTATATATTCTGGATATTAATACCTTATCAGATACATGATTTGCAAATATTTTTCCCCATTCTGTGGGTTGACTTTTTCCTCTGATAATATTGTCTTTTGATGCACAAAATTTAAAAGTTCTCATGAAGTCCAATTGTCCATTTTTTTTCTTTTTTCTTTTTTTTTTTTTTAAAGATGACCGGTAAGGGGATCTCAACCCTTGGCTTGGTGTTGTCTGCACCACGCTCAGCCAGTGAGCTAACCGGCCATCCCTATATAGGATCCGAACCCATGGCCTTGGTGTTATCAGCACCGCACTCTCCCGAGTGAGCCACGGGCCGGCCCTATGTCCATTTTTTTTCTTTGGTTGTCTGTGCCTTTGCGTCATTGCCTGTGTCTTTGTGTCATACTCCTGACTTTTTGGCATGTCTTTGTCCATTCTTTTTTGCTTCTTAAATCTGCCCTTAAATGTTGATGATTGTCAGGGTTCCCATCTCACTTTCCTCTCTCCTCCCTTTGTACATATTCCCTGAGCGGCCTCACCTATTCCCATGGCTTCTGAGCCTGTATCTCCATCCCAATCAGCTCTCCCAACTCTCAGACCTGCATATGTCATTGCCCTCTAGACATTATCTCCCATCCTATGTTCCACAGGCCCCTCAAACTCAGTGTGCTTAAATTAAACTTATTTACCCTCTCCCAAGCCATCCCTTCCTATATTCCCTATTATTGTTAATAGCATCGTTATCCAAGAAAAACCTGAGCATAATCCTAACCCACCTTTTCTCTCCAACTTTCAGAACAGTTTCCAATACTATCAATTTCACTTCTTAAACGTCTCTCAAATCTGTTTCCTTCTTTATCTCCTTCATCTTCACCATCTCTTGCCTGTGTTATGGGGTCATCCGTCCTTTCTCTTCATCAGGCAAATTTCTACTCCTTCCCCAAGCCCAGCTTTCATGTCATCTCTGTGGCACCATTACAGACCTCCCGCAGACAACCGGCAGGTTCTTTCTCTGTGGTCCATCCTTCGTTATGGTCCCCCAGGCAAATTTCTACTCCTTCCCCAAGCCCAGCTTTCATGTCATCTCTGTGGCACCATCACAGACCTCCCGCAGACAACCGGCAGGTTCTTTCTCTGTGGTCCATCCTTCGTTATGGTCCCCCTTTGCCTCGTGTTACTATGTTTGTTCACATCTTTCCCCACCACACTCAAAGACCGCATCTTATCTACCTTTGTGTTCTTAGCACCTTGCTCAGGATTAAAAACAGCCAAAGGAATTGAAAACAATCTGACCTTTCTGAGCTTTCCCCAAGGAGCCTGGGGAAGCCAAGAGTGGAGGGAGTCTAAGAGAGTGGGTTAGCTGTGGCTAGTGGGGGGCTAGAGTTTAGATAGGATTATGCAGGGGTGCCCTGGGCTGGCTGTGAGGTGCTGCAATGCTGATAACTGTTACCAACCGTGTTCATTATTCATTTGAAACTAGCTAAAAGTGGAACAGGGCACTAAAATAGGACTGATCCCCACAGTTCAGGAAATCCTTGACATGATTTTGAACATTTACAAGAGATCCTTGTAAACAATATGTAATTTTGCTGAAGAATGAATTTTAATTACAAGCCTCGAAGCAAATACATCCTTATTTAGAGAGTGCATCAACCCCCCACCCTGCTGGAGTCACAAAAGAACTGGGTCCAATACTTCCCATCTATGTGAACTTGGCCTTGGTTTTTCTCATCTGTTGTTGTGATGATTAAATTAGATAATGTATGAAAAATGCCTGACATACTGTATATACCCTTTAAATGGTAGCTATCAATAATAACCAAAGCTCTCATTAGAGTCAAGGGGTCACTTGATTCTCCCCTCTGTCCCCCTGCCCATTTATACCTTGTTACATAATATAGGAGCAAATATGCAAATTGGGAATTTACAAAGTTCTTAAGACAAATCTCCTGTGAACATTAGTGACCTACTGTATCCAGAACAACCAGCAACTCTAGACCAGTAGTTTAGATTGCAAGATGTCACCCTGCTTTCAGTGGAAAATGCCCACCATGATGAGCAGGTGGGTGATAAAGTCTCAGTTCAACTTGGATGAGTCTGAGGTGGCCTCAGGGCCCTGGGACTATTCATTTCACCCTTCCCAGCTTCTGCATCATTGTCCGCTGTTCCTGATGCTCAGCAGGCACAACTTGTTCTCTTCATAGTGATCATCAAATGTTTAGAGCCAATCTGTACGAAGACAGCATAAGACAGAGGTCAGGAGCATGGGTTGAAACTTAGATGGAATTGGGTGGAAATACTAAATCTATCACTTACTAGCTCCATGGCAAGCTATTTAAGTCAGTTTCTTCATCCATAAAATGGGGGTAATAGTAGCAAATACCCCAGAGAGTTAATATAAGGATTAAATGAGATCATGTTTATCAGGTGCTTAGAACAATGCTTGGCATGTTGTGGGTATTTAATAAATAGTATCAGCTATTATTTTCACTTAAAAATGAACTGTTACATCCTTTTTAGAGATCCTCCCAAAGCAGGTAAAATTCATTGCTGCCATGGCACCTCTAGGTATCTCTCTGTCTCACAGTATTTTTTATTTATAAAATGGGAAACTAGCTTTTATTCAGCTCCTACTACAACCAGGCATGAGATGTATACCATTTCCTATAACTTCCCTGGTCACCGTCTGAAGTTGGTATTATTTCTATTTTTCAATAAACAAGAGGCCCAGAGAGGTTAGCTAACTTGCCTAAGATCACACAGCTAGTGAGCATCAGAAGTAGAGTTTGAACTTAAAGCCAACACCAAAATCCAAGCCTCTTCCACTATCCCATGCTTCCTACACTTTCTGTACTATACTTATTTGTCAATATGTCTTTTCCCAAACTCATCTCTAAATTCAGGAGCAGCACTTGATTCACGTTCGTAGTATCTAACACATGTCCGTGATAGATGTTCCATAAGTGCATACTAAATGGAAAGTGGAAAACTCACCTAAGTAAGTCTAAACTAGAATTGCCAGATAAATGCAAGATGCCTTAGTTAAATTTGAATTTCAGGTAAACGACAAATAATTTTTTACTGTAAGTATACCACAAACACTATTTGGAACATACATATTCCAAAATATTATTTGTTGTTTATCTGAAATTCAAATCTACCTGGACCTCCTGTATTTTTATTTGCTAAATCTGGCAACCTTATCCTAAATTCTGAGATTGGCTTTGAAAGGGACAACTTCCTCAAGGGAACTCCAGATGGGAGAAAGTCTGCTATGGTCCCTCACTCACACTCAAGGCTGCTCTGACCCTTAGCTGCTCTGGGGGCTGGGATGGAGGCCTGGTAACCTGATCACAGCTGCCTTTTCTTGAGCTTTGCCTGTTCACCTAGGTTAGGTCAGCTTTGGCATGCTGAAGCCAAGAAGCAGCCACTGATGAGCTTAAAGCGCCACCTGGAGGCCTTTGTGGGTAGTACTGTGTCCATGGACCAAGGACTTGGGGAGCAGAGAAAGACCACAAGGCAGAGACAAGGTAGAAGAGGAGGCCAGCCTAGAAGTGGATAGGGACAAGGGAAGATATACCTTCCTGGCATTTTCAGTTTGCAACACTGCTGCTCTGGCTGCCTGGGAGCTGAAGGCACTGTCCCAAGAAGGTTATTGCCAAGGGCTTCACTTTCCCAGGATCCTCTGCCTCTCCAGGCTGGAAGTCATTGCCTTAGAAGGAGCATCATGACCTGGCTTGGTTAAGAGTGTTAAGGCTTATGCTTAAGGGTGGTTTTCAAAAATGTTACCCTCCCTTCTCAGAGCTCGTCAGACATCATTATCTTCCAGGCGAGAACAAATTCTTTCATCTTATGTGGCAATAGATAAAGGGGATTTCAGCCCCACCCCAACCTTAAATTAAGAAAGCATAAAGTATACAGAAGATAACTTGACATGCGGTAGGTGTTTAGCGAGTGTCACTTCCCTTTTCTCTCTGGATGGGGAGGGCCCTGCTGCTGGTGGGAACGCCTTTCCTCTCACCTCTACCGCACCTGGCCAGGCTCTTGTATGGAAAGGAAGGCCACCCCTAGCATTCCTTCTTCCTCAGCCGGGCTGCAGGCCCTGAGGGCGGTCCCTTGAGTACCTTACCTTCCAAGCAGGCAGGCACTGCCACATCTCCAAAGGATCTTCTCTCAGAGCAGTGGAAGGCCAGATTCTCATCATCTCTGGCAGCTCAGGTTCGGGTTCTGGGTCTGCTCATGGGGAGGTGAATAGAAACGCTGTGGTAGGTAATCCAGAAAACAAAACAAAACAAAACAATGGAATAAGTATAAGGGAAGCATCAGTGAGTGAGGAAGAGTCAGAAAAGATCCAGATAGCGTCTAAGACAGCATGTTCCTCCCACTCTGTCTCAGGAACCTCACCTGACGGTCACCTTAATGCCTTGCCCGGGGGGTGGAAGGAGCTGTCTGAGGGCCAGGGAGGTTCACGTCTCTTGGAGAACCCCAGGGAAAGGCAGCAATTCCACTTGCTGCTCAGTGAGGGCCTGGGTCAGTCACAATAGGTTGGCTGAGATAATTTACTGTCCTCAATGTCACCTGAGGTTGTTGAGGGCAGGTGTGACGGCTGCTCTAGGAGACTCCAGAGGCGACTCCTGTATCCATGCTGAGGTCATCATCTGTTCAGGTTGTTAAGGGTTTGGGGGGCTTTGTCGTTGCTTCGGCAAGACCCTGTTGGTCCCTTCCTCTGCATGGGTGAGTACTCTTTCTGGGCACTTTTGGTGAGAAACCTCCACTCTGGAGGCTCGGTGCCACATTTTAAGATAAGGATGAGTGGCATGAATGCAATGCCATTGACCAACAACTGAAGGAATGGGAGCTGTTTGCTTAGAGCAGTGGTATGCAAAGTTTGGCTCTCAGCACACGTGGGAACCTGTAAGAAATACCAGCTCTCAGGTCCCACACCGACCGAGTCAGAAATTCTGCGGGTGAGGCCCAGCAAGCCGTGTTTAAACAAGCCCTCCATGTAATTCTGAAGCACGATATAATTTGTGACCTACTGGCTTAGAGAAAACATGAGTGTGGTGGGCAGGGGTGAAACCTGCAATAATGTGCAAATATGTATATGAGCTGTGGCACGAATAAGATTGTTCTGTGTGGCTCCAGAGAGAAGAGTTAGGAAAAAGGGGCACACATTGCAGAGACAGAATTCAGTTTCTATTACAGAAATAATATTGAATAAATAGAACTTTGGGGGGATGGGATAGTATGCCTGGTGAAGGCACTTGTCTGTCACTGGGCTAAATGTCCTGTGTCCTGGGCTAGATGATCTGTAAGGGATGTGGTAGAAATTTCTGCAGAGGTTAAATTAGATGTATGTAAGACGTCTCCAAACTCAGAGAATCCATGATTCATTCTTGCAAATCCTCTTTTTTTCTTCAGTTCTCTTTTATTAAGATCTAGGGCAATACTTTCTGGTTGTTCTGCCATTTCTGAGAATGTCTTTCAGCTAAGTACTTGTATCACATTGTTACAAATGAGCAAATACTGAGACCAAATGGCTGTTCTAGCCTCCTGGTCAGGATTCTCTCAGAACTGCTCCATTCTGGACCAGCTGTTCTTGAGGCTGCTGCACAGATGCCTTCCACAGGTTTCCCTCTCCCACTGTTCTGAGACTTTCCTTACCCTCTCACCTAAGCTGAGTCTCCTCTTACCTCCATCCCACGTGTTTCTATTTTGTATTATTCATTTTGGTGGAGCACACTCTCAAGTGGATTCTCAAGAAAGGGTACAAGGAAGGTCAATATTTTCAATCTTGCATGTCTGAAAATGACTTTATTCTACTTTCGCACTCTGCTAACAGTTTGGGCGGGTATAGAATTCTAGGTTGAAAATGATTATCGCTCAAAATTTTAGAAATTTAGAAAACATTCTCCATGATCTTCTATCTTCTAGTATTTCTGTTGACAAATCAGGTACGTTCAATTTCCAGTCCTTTGTATGCAGGTCGTGTTTTGTCTCTTGCCAGCTCTTTTGTGGTGAGATCTCTTCAATCTGGAAATGCATGTCTTTAAGTTTGGGAAATTTTCTTGTATTATTTCTTCGATAAACTCCCTTTGATTTTTCAGTACTCCTATTTCTGAATTAATCAGAAATAAATTAATGAATTAATTTCTCCTATTAAATTAATCATCTAATTTTGTTGTCTTTTTCTCTTATTGTCTTTTCTTCTTTTATATGAATCTATTCTCTTTTTATCTTTGAAGTTTTCATCTCCTCCTTGAGTCATCTTAATTTCCTCTGAGATAGCTTATTTTTATGTTTATTCTGAATTGTCTGTCTCTTTGAAGGTTTTTCTCATCTTTAAGAGTAAGACACATGGGCTGGCCCGGTGGCGCACTGGATAGTGCGCCGCTTGGGAAGTGCGGCGGCGCTCCCGCCCGAGGGTTCGGATCCCACATACAGACTGGTTCCCGCTCNGCACCGAGGGTTGCGATCCCGTTGCCGGTCCCCGGTCCGGTACGGGGGCAACACTGAGGGTTGCGATCCGTTGCCGGACACGGAAAAAGACAAAAGACAAAAAAAAAAAAAAAGAGTAAGACACACACAGGATGACTGCAAGATTTGAGTTCATGGGTGGGGCATTTTGGCTGAGGTATCTTGCCACAGAGTGATTGAATGGGAACTGGCCAAATCATTGCAGGGCCCCCCAAATATCAGAACGTAGCCTTTTTTCCTCAGCCAATCAGCTTTCCCAGAGAAGAATCCTCAGATTTCCTGTCTGGGGTCATGCAATCCTCTATACTGGTTATGGTTGGATGACATAGGAAGGAGGCTGGGAGTAGGCCGATGTCACTGCTCAGTATTCTGCTCTATACTAAATCCGCCTAAGTTTGTCCTCTCTCCTTGGCAGCCTGGAAGGAGCGGGACAGTTGCTTACAGTAGCCGGAGAATCCATGGGTCTAACTGCTCTTCATAGAGAATTTTAGTCAATCATTCTGTTTTCACTCTGTGGCCTTTGGAGATACCAGGAGTCTCTATTCTGGATCTTTTATTGGGTTCTGGGGTGTGAAATGGCTTCTTATTGGCTGCCCTCATGGTAGGCAGAAATTTCAGCTTTCTCCACGCTGCAATGTTAGTTACCACTCATCACTTACTTTATACCTTCCACATTTTTATTGATATTCTTCATAGGTCATCATCTCATTTCCTATTATCTTTTCCCATGTGGCTTAATACTTCTTTTAAAATGTTATTTTATGAGGATTTGAGAGGAAATATAGAGAAACAAGTTTGTTAATTTTGCCACATTTAACCATTAATCTACTCATTGATTTTAATTGCTTGTTTTGTTTTAAAAGCATGTAAGGTTATGACTCTAAATACCATTTTAGCTAGATACAACACATTTTATATTTTGTACTAAAATGTTTGTTTTGTATAAACACATCATAATTTACTTATATTTTTCTTTAATGGATAAGTTATTTAACAGCTTAAAACAGTTCCTAAACATGTGGTTTATTGATGCTGTAGTTTATTTGTGTCTAATTTGATTGCTATGTAGGCAGAGAGCAAGTTCTGTGCAATATTAATACTTTGGAATTTTTTGAAACTTGCTTTGTGGTCTAGTAAGTGGTCGATTTTTATAATGAATTTTTCTTTTATTGTGGTAAAATACACATATCCAAAAATTTATCATCTGGGCCAAGCCCATGGCGCACTCGGGAGAGTGCAGCGCTGGGAGCGCAGTGGCGCTCCCGCCGCGGATTCGGATCCTATATGGGGATGGCCGGTGCGCTCACTGGCTGAGTGCAGTGTGGCCGATCTCACAAAAAAGACAAAAGCATGTAAGGTTATGACTCTAAATACCATTTTAGCTAGATACAACACATTTTATATTTTGTACTAAAATGTTTGTTTTGTATAAACACATCATAATTTACTTATATTTTTCTTTAATGGATAAGTTATTTAACAGCTTAAAACAGTTCCTAAACATGTGGTTTATTGATGCTGTAGTTTATTTGTGTCTAATTTGATTGCTATGTAGGCAGAGAGCAAGTTCTGTGCAATATTAATACTTTGGAATTTTTTGAAACTTGCTTTGTGGTCTAGTAAGTGGTCGATTTTTATAATGAATTTTTCTTTTATTATGGTAAAATACACATATCCAAAAATTTATCATCTGGGCCAAGCCCGTGGCGCACTCGGGAGAGTGCGGCACTGGGAGCCCAGTGGCGCTCCCGCTGCGGGTTCGGATCCTATATGGGGATGGCCGGTGCGCTCACTGGCTGAGTGCAGTGTGGCCGATCTCACAAAAAAGACAAAAAAAAAAAAAAAATTTTATCATCTTAACCATTTACATTGTTGTGAAACAGATCTCCAGTACTTTTTTATCTTGCAGAACTGGAACTTTATACCCATTAAACAACTCCCCTTTTACTCTTCCCTGCAGCCTCTAGTAACCATCATTCTACTTTCTATTTCTATAAACTTGACTACTTTAGCTATCTCACGATGTAAGTGGAATTACACAGTATTTATCTTTTTATGACTGGTTTATTTTACTCAGCATGATGTCCTCAAGGTTCATCCATGTTGTAGCATGTGAAGGATTTTCTTCATTTTTTAAGTCTGCATAGAATTCCGTTGTATGTGTATACCACATTTTGCTACCCATTCATCTGTTGATGGACACTTGGGTTGCTTTCATGTTTTAGCTATTGTGACTAATGCTGCTATGAACATAAGTGTACCGCTATGAACATGAGATCCTGCTTTCAATTCTTTTGGATATTTTCCCAGGAGTGGGATTGCTAGACTGTATAAATCAATCATTGTTTGAACACTTCCTTACTTTTTGACATCATAAGGTATTCCAGACTCCTCCTCCACATTGTAGCATGTGTCAGTACTTCATTTCTTTTTATGGCCAAATAATGTTCCATTGTATGGATATGTCACATTTTGTTTATCCATTCATCCACCACCTTTTGTCTATTATTAATAATGCTGCTATAAGCATTTGTACACAAATTTTTGTGTACACATATGTTTTTATTTCTAATAGGTGTATACCTAGGAATGGAATTCCTGTGTCATATAGTAATTGTATGTTTAACCATTTGAGGAACTTCCAGACTGTTTTCCAAAGTGGTCATACCATTTTACATTCCCACCAGCAGTGTATGAAGGTTCCAATTTTCTACACCCTTGTCAACACTTGTTATTGTCTGACTTTTTGATTACAGCCATCCTAATAGGTGTGAAGTAAAATCTCATTGTGGTTTTGATTTCCATCTTCCTGATGACTAGTGATGTTGAGCATCTTTTCATGTGTTTATTGGCCATTTGGATATCTTCTGTGAAAAATGTCTATTTCAGATCCTTTGCCCATTTTTAAATTGGGTTATTTATCTTTTAATTATTCATTATCATAAGAGTTCTTTGTACATTCCAGATATAGGTCACCTATTATACACCTGATTTGCAAATGCTCTCTCCCATTCTGTGGATTGTCTTTTCACTTTTTTTGATGGTATCCTTTGAAGTATAAAAGTTTTTAATTTTGGTGAACTCAAATTTATCTATTTTTCTTTTGTGGCTTGTGTTTCTGGTGTCATATCTATGACTCTATTGTTAAACCAAGGTCATGAAGATTTACCCCTATGCTTTCTTTTAAGAATTTTATAGCTTTAGCTCTTACATTTAAATGGTTAATTCATTTGGAGGTTTTTTTGTATATGGTGTGAGGTAAAGTTTTAATTTTATTCTTTTGCATATGAATATCCAGTTGTCCAGAAACCATTTGCTGAAAACACTATTTCCTCCCTCCCCCATTGAATCATCTTGTATCTTGGTCAAAAATCATTAGCTATACACATTTGGTTTTTTTAATGAAGTCTCAATTCTATTTGATCAATATGTATGTCTCTCCTTATACTAGTACTACACTGTCTTGATTACTGTTGTTCTGTGGCAACTTTTGAAGTCAGGCAGTGTGAGCCCTCCAATTTTATTTATTTTCAAGAATTTTTTTTTCCTCTTTTGGGTCCCTTGACATTTTAAGTGAATTTTAGAATCAGGTTGTCCATTTTTACAAAGAAGCCAGGTAGAATTCTGATAGAGATTACATCAAATTTATAGATCAATTTGAAGAGTACTGCCATCTTAATGATATTGTCTTCTGATTTATGAACATGAGATGTATTTTCATTTATTTAGGTCTTTTAAAATTTATTTTAACTGTTTTTTAGTTTTAAATTTATTGCTAAACATTTTATCCTTTTCGATGCTATTTGTAAGTGGAATTGTTTTCTTAATTTCACTTTTGGATTGTTCATTGCTAGTGAATAGAAATACAGTTGAGTGTTGTATATGATACTGTGTCTTACAGCCTTGCTAAACTCACTTATTAGTTCTAATTTTTATTTTTTAGAGAATTCCTTGTGATTTTCTCTGTATAAGATCATGTCATCTGCAAATACAGAGAGTTTCTTCCTTTGCAATCAGGATGCCTTTATTTCTTTTCCTTGCTTAATTGCTTTAGCTAGAACTTTTAGTACAATATTGAATAGAAGTGGTAAGTGGACATCCTTGTCTTATTCCTAATCTTAGGGGAAAAGCATATAGTCTTTCACCATTACATATGATGTTAACTGTGGGTTTTTATAGATGTCCTTTATCAGGTTGAGGAAATTTCCTTCTGTTGCTGGTATGTTGAGTGTTTTATAATGAAATGATGGTAGATTTTTAAAATTGCTTTTTCTGCATTTATCGAGATGATGTATTGTGTTATATATTACTATATTATATATTACCATATATATTTTTCTATTGAGATGGTATATTATATTAATTGATTTTCAGGTGTTAAAACAATCTTGCTTTCCTGGGATAAGTCCCACTTGGTCATGATGTATAATATTCTTTATGTGTTGCTGAATTCAGCTTGCTAATATTTTGTTCATAGTATTCTTTTGTGATTCTTTTATTTTTGTAAGGTTAGTAGTAATGTCCCCTCTTTCATTTCTTATCTAGTAATTTTAGTTTCTTTTTTTTTTTTTCTTGGTCAGTCTAGCTACAGATTTGTAAATTTTGTTGATCTCCTAAGGAAACAGATTTTGGTTTTATTTATTTTTTTCTATTGTTTTTCTATTCTTTTTTTAAATTAATTTCTTCTCTAATCTCTATTCCTTCTTTCTACTTGCTTTGGATCTAGTTTGCTCTTCCTTTTCCAGTGTCTTAAGGTGGAAGATTAGGTTATTAATTTGAGATCTTTCTTCTTAGTATAAACATTTACAGCTATAAATTTTTCTATAAGCACTGCTTTAGCTGCATCTCATTTTGGTATGTTGTGTCTTCATTTTAATTAATCTCCAATACTCCCTAATTTACATTTTGATTTCTTCTTCTTCTTTTTTTTCCCCTTTGGCAGCTGGCCTGTATGGGGATCTGAAACCTTGACTTTGGTGTTACAACAACAGCACACTCTAACCAACTGTGCAAGCCCTGATTTCTTCTTTGACACATTGGTTATTTAGGAGTGTATTGCTCAATTTCCACATATTTATGAATTTCCCACTTTTTTCCATTATTGATTTCTAATTTTATTCCATGTGATTAGGGAGCATACTTTGAATTATTTCTGTCCTTTTAATTTTATTGAGGTTTTTTTACATAGCCTAACATATTGTCTATCCTGAGAATGTTTCAGGTGCACTCGAGAAGAATATATAGTCTGCTGTTGTTGGGTACAGTGTTCTATAGATGTCTATTAGATCTTGTTGGTTTATAGTGTTGTTTGAGTCTTCCATTTTCCTTTTGATCTTCCGCCTAGGTGTTCTATCAATGTATTAGTTTTCTAGGGCTTTCATAACAAATTCACAAGCTTGGTGGCTTAAAACAACAGAAGTTTATTCTCTCATAGTTGTGAAGACCAGAAATCCAAAGTCAAGCTGTCAGCATATCCACACTCCCTTCAAATGCTCTAGAGAATTCTTCCCTGCCTCATCCAGTTTCTGGTGGCTCCAGGTATTTCTTGGCTTGAGGCTACATGACTCAAATTTATGCCTTTGTCTTTATATAGTATTATTCCCTCTGTGTCCAAGTCTTAAATGTCTCTCTGCCTTTTTATTATAAGGACGCCTGTCATTGGATTTAGGGCCCACCTAAACTCAGAATGATCTCATTTTGAGAATGTTAACTTAGTTACATTGGCAAAGATCCTTTTTCATAATAAGGTCACATTCTCAAATTACAGGGTTAGGACATGAACATATCTTTTCAGGGCTACCATTTTACCAACTACAGTGTTTTTTAATTCTCCAGCTACTATTGTTGAATTATATCTATATCTCTTTTCATTTATGTCAGCTTTTGCTTCATGTATTTTGGTGCTGTGTTTTTAGGTGCATGTATGTTTATAATTGTTATATTTTCCTGATGGATTAACCATTTTATCACCATCATATCCCTCCTTACCATTTACAGTGTTTTTTGCTTTAAAGTCTACTTACCTGCATACTGGCCAGCTGCAAAAAATAAAAATTTAAAAATAATAAAATTTTTTTAAAAAAGTCCATTTATCTGTTATTAGTTTATCACAGTTTTCTTGTGATTGCTGTTTGCATGATATATATTTTTCCATCTTTTTACTTTCAATCTATTTATATTTTTAAAATCAAAAGTCTGTCTCCTGTGGATAGCATATAATTAGATCTTTTAAAACTCCAGTCTAGCAATATCTGCCTTTTGATTAGATTGTTTAATTCATTCACATTTAATGTTATTATTGCTTTGGTTGAATTTGCATCTGCCATTTTTTTGTTTTTGATGTGTCTTATGTATTTTTTGTTCCTCTGTTCTTCCTTCACTGCTTTATTTTGCATTAAATAAATATTTTTAATGTACCAGTTTAATTTCTATCTTTCTTTCTTGTTTTAGTTGAAGATCTCAATTGTCTCTACTGAAATTCTAGAATCAGGCAACGTGTTATTCAATAAAATAGAATAAGTGTTCCCCTAGTTTAATTTCTTTAATAATTTTTTTCACTTTAATGTACCAGTTTAATTTCTATCTTTCTTTCTTGTTTTAGTTGAAGATCTCAATTGTCTTTACTGAAATTCTAGAATCAGGCAACGTGTTATTCAATAAAATAGAATAAGTGTTCCCCTAGTTTAATTTCTTTAATAATTTTTTTCACTATTTTTAAAAGTTATTTCCTCAGTGGTTGCTCTAGGCTTACCATATAGATCTTAACTTATCAGAATCAGTTTCAGATTTATATTAACTTAATTCCAGAGATAAAGAAATGTTACTCCTGTATAGCTCTATTTCTTTCCTCCTTTTTTGTGGTCTTGTGTTATACGCATTGTATCTGTAAATGCAACAAAACTTTACATTATTATAATTATTACTTTATATAATTTTTTGTCTTTAAAAAAGTTAAGAGAAGAAAGGAGAGCAAGTATAAAGATGATCCCCAACTTGCAATGGTTTGACTTACTATTTTTCAGCTTTACAATGGGTTTATCAGGAAATAACCTGGTTGTAAGTTGAGGAGCATCTGGACTTATGATGGTTTGACTTACAATTGTTGAACTTTATGATAGGTTTATTGAGGTATTAAATGCATTTTGGATTTACAATATTTTTGACTTATGATGGGTTTATCAGGCTGTAACTCCACTGCATGTTGAGGAGCATCTGTATGTTTTCTATTTTGTTTTTGGGTTTTTTTTTGTCTTTTTTATCTTTTTCCATGTCCAGCAACGGATCGCAACCCTCAGTGTTGCCCCCGTACCGGACCGGGGACCGGCATCGGGATCGCAACCCTCGGTGTTGCTCCCGCGCCTTGCTCAACCAGTGAGCGGGAACCGGTCTGCATGTGGGATCCGATCCCTCGGGTGGGAGCGCCACCGCGCTTCCCAAGCAGCGCACTATCCAGTGCGCCACCGGGCCAGCCCTCTATTTTGTTGTTAACTGTAGTCTCTGTATATTATTATAGAACACTAAATGTATATTTATATCTTTTGTTATATTAACCTTTTTATTTATCACTTTGATTTCTCTTCATTTGTTTCTGTGGAATTAAGTTACCATCTGGACTCATTTCCTTACCAATACAGCTTTGCTCCCACCAACCACTTTTCTGCTGTTCTTGGCAAATGTACTACATCTCTATATGTCATAGCCCCAACAGTATATTATATACATATTGTTTTATACAACAGCCATTTAAGTCAGTTTACAGAAGAATATCAAATTATATCAATTATATCATTTTTTTATAATTACAAAATTACGGGGCCGGCCTGTGTCTCACTTGGGAGAGTGTGGTGCTGATAACACCAAGGCCACAGGTTCAGATCCTATATAGGGATGACCGGTTCACTCACTGGCTGAGTGTGGTGCTGACAACACCAAGACAAGGGTTAAGATCCCCTTACCGCTCATCTTAAAAAAAAAAAAATTACAAAATTACCTTTTCTAGTGCTCTTTGTTTTTTTGTGTGTGGATTTAAATTACTGTCTTGGGTCACTTGCTGTCAGCCTGAAGAACTTCCTTTAATATTTCTTGTAAGGCAGATCTGCTAGCAACAATTCTCTCAATTTTTGTTTATCTGGGAATGTTTTTATTTTGCCTCCATTTTTTGTGTTTGCTTATACATTTTAGAACTAGCTTGTGAATTTTCACAAGATTATTGCTAGAATTTTGGTTGAGATTATATTGAATCTATATATCAATTTTTGCACTTCTTTTGTTAAATTTATTCCTAAATAATCTCTTTATATCTCTGTATTACATTTTAAGTCCATTTCTCATTAATATCTTTTAAGTCGCTAATTCTCTCTTAATAAAACAACATAGAATTTATCCCATCTACTACATTTAAACATTTTATTTCTAGGATTTTCAATTGGTTCTTTTTCATATTCATTTGTTCTTTAATGTATATCTATCTATTTTTAAAAGATCGTAACCATTTAAGAACAGACGTTATTCATTTATATTTTTGAGGATCTTAACTTATTTTAAAAATCCTTTCCTCAATCACTGTTATTTCTCTTTCTTCAATAATTAATTTTTCTATCTATTGATTTTCCTTGGTATCCTTCTCAGCATTAGTTTTCTTTATGGCTTTGAAATTTTACTTTGTGAGTTTATCTTGGGAAGCAGTTTATTTTGTTTTGCTTTTATTCTGTGTTCACCCCTCCATACCTTATAGTTGCCTCTTCCCAGTTTCTAAAGATCCCCAATTCAGAAATAGTACTTATATTGATGGCTCTGGGCTCTCAGCTTTCAGGGATATTTCAGATCCTATTCCTGAGCCAGCACGTAGCTTTGGGCTTTGTCTCATTCCCATTTTCCAAGTTCTCTCCCCACCCATTCTCACTTTTCTAGGTCACTATCAGCCACAGCCCGGGCAGTAGCCCTATTTAGTTCTGAGTGTGCGTGGAGGAGCCCAGTCATTGCCACCTTCTTCATGGCTGGGGTCTGGCTCTGGTCCCCTTCTGTGCACAAAGTGCCGTAGGTCCCCACTGCCCAAGTATGTGGTACCCCCCACCAATCTATTTTTTTGTTCAAAGGCCAAAACACCTGTGACCCTTGTGGTATCCACTCTCCTTAGGGCTATGCACTTCATTCTGTTTGTGGTCCACAGAGATGTTTTTTATTATTTTTAATGAACTTTGCTTTTTAAATATTTGGCAAGTATGCTCTCTGTTTTCTGTGCATTTGGAGGGAGGTTTTCATTTGAACCCATTCTGCCGTCTTGACTGAAAGACTTTCTCTACTTCTATGTGAAGATTATGATTGAGGTGATCGAGTTGCACACGTTTCACTCTGCATCAATGGTAAAAGCACTTTGCACTTGTGCTTCACATGTATACACGCCTTCACCTCATACCTAAGTTTATACATATGCGCACACTGAAGACAAAGTCAGCAGCTACTCCACCTTAAACAGTGTTGCACATAAGCAGGGAAGAAAAGTTAGACAAGAAGATATGTCCTTTAAATTTCACAAATTTAATGTTGAGGGGGGAAAAAAAGCCAGAACAAAGAGTTTGTATTGTGTGATTCCACTTATATGGAGTTCAAAACCAGGCAATGTTAATATACGGTGTTAAGTCAGAAGAGCAGTTACCCTGGTGGGAGATAGTGACAGCAAGGTCACACAAAGGGGGCTTCTCAGGTGCTAGTAATGTTGTCTCCATCTGGGCGTTCGCTTCATAAAAATTTATCAAGATGTACACTTAGATCTTGGTACTTTTTTTGTATAACTGTTACACTCAAAGTAAAACATTTGAATTGAGAAAAAAGATACATCCTTCATATTTTACTGAGCAAACACTATGACCCCTTTCAGATGTATATAGTATGCCACCCCTTCAAATAGGATGTTTGAATGTTGCTTATAACCATAATGTGCACCCTTCCTTCCCCAGCTGAGTATCATGAGGTCTTCTTTTCCCTTCCTGAGTTTTAAGAAGCTCCTCCTTCTCTACTGGCCACAAGGCAATTCCTGGAGAGGGTCTTAGTTTACACCCATACATAAATGAAAGTCTGTACTTTTGATGGTTAAGAGTTGAGGTGTGACCGCATCAAAGCTGTCACTTGGTGAGTGCTTAACCTCCTTCCTCTGCATGCAGAGGCTCAGTAAATGACAAAAGCTAGTATTAAATTCTGCATCTTTGGTCTTTTACTTTCTGCAACATTGTTAAGTGGTTATGAGAGAATCTGGCACAACCTGGCTCCTGATAATGGTGGCAGAGGATTGCCAGATAAGACCCCGGGGGGGGAAATGGTAAGACCCACTGGAGTCCTACATTCCAGCATCTTTTTTATCTCCCCTCTGCTGCCTGGGATGCTGTCGTTCAACTCCAGCCTTGGGGTAATTTAGTTCAGGATGCTTTGCCACATGAGGTAGGCATCATAAACTCAGCTACCTCTCCCCACCTCTTAAATTTTTTCTATGATTTCCTAAAATGATTGAATGATCTGTTTCACCCTTAAACTAGACCAGGGTTTCTCAAGCACAGTGCTATTGATATTTTGGTTTGGATAAATGCTTTACTGTGGGGCCTCATCTTGTGCATTGTAGGATATTTTGCAGCATCTCTGACCTCTACCCACTAGATTCCAGTAGCATCCCCCCCGCCAAAGTTGTGACAACCAAAAATTGTGTCCAAACATTGCCAAATGTCTCCTGGGGGACAAAATTGCCCCCGGTTGAGAACCACTAAGCTGGATTGACTTATGGGTTACTTCAGCCCGAGGGTTTGGAAGGGCGCCCCACCCTGCTCAGATCATGTTAAACCACTATGATCCCCAATCTACTGACTGTTTAAAGAACAAAACTGGTATTAACAGAGGTGTCCAAAACTGCAATTTCATCTTGATAGTTCCTGTGACCGTGATGCCAGATGAAAGTGTGATATCTGTAAAAAAGAGAGTTACAAAAGAAAGGCAACATCCTTTCAATGCTTTCTATATAGATACCTGGGAAAAGTTACAGAACTGTATTATAGACATCAAGTAAAACCTATAAAGTGCTCCTAAAGCACAAGCCCAAACCCTCATACCTTAGAAAAGATACAGCCTGACAATCCACCAGGCCACATCAGGGGAAATGTTAACAATAGAAGCCTGGCTGTTGGAAAATTGGATGTTGAATAAACCTTAGCAACTCTGACATGTGGTGCCTAGTCCTAAAATGGAGCCTCCAGATTTCCTCTTCTGTGGACACCAGAAATTCTTGTCAGACAACTGCAAGATGGGAACAGGTCCGGGAAGTACCGCCACTTCAGTCTCCTTTCCTTTAGGACTCAAGATACCCACAGTCCTCCCCAAGACAAGTGGCTTTCCAGTGGCTTCTGCTCCCTCAGTCGTGAAGGGATAAAAGACTCTCCCCAGGAGAAGTCTATTTTACTGAAATTAACCCCTCCAAATATCTTGAAGTTTGGTGTCATTGGGAATTGATCAAAAAGTAGTAACTCCTTTCAAAGTAAACCTAGACCTCAAAACTTCAGAAGATAGTTTAAAATCAAGAATCTTAATAAAGCAAGAGGCTCTGAGTAGAGGATGAAGTTTTAAATATGCACAACCATAAGCAACTGTTTCCAGTGCAAGGTGATCTTAAATTTTCAGGTAAGGAATAGGTTTCCCTTCAAAGGGTCTTGGAAGTCTGTGACTCACATAACAGTGTTGTCAATGTGTCCAATGAAAAATGGCATTCAGAAATCTCAGGGTCTCAAGACTGATGATTTGCTTTAAACAGTAAAAATGTGAAGAATTTGCATTTCAAGGAAAATATTCAATGCATCTGTGTGATTCTAGCCAGAAAGATGGTATGACAGCATGAGTGTATTTATGTAAAGCTAAAAATTAAGATGTTTTTAAACCAAATTTTTAGCATAGTCTTAAGCTTGAAAAGAAAATGTACGTTATCAGCAACACTGTCAAATAGCCTTTTATTAACTCGTAAGACCTTATGAAGTACCCCCTCTGTGTATCATGAGGTTTCTTCTTCATACCTGGGGTGTCATGAGACCCTTCCTCCTCCACAGACCACAAGGCAATTCTTAATGCTAGCTTGTGCCTGTGACAGGGTACTTCAAAGAGCTGTGGAAAACTAGAATTGAAAGATAACAGGAACCTTTCCATGAACTTTTTGAAGACCCCTCGTATATAAAAGTCAGCCTGCAATTCTGAGTTAAGAAACAGGCTTGCTTAGTTGCTGACTAGCTTGAGTTACCCCAAATGCAGATTCTCATAAATGATCAAGTCTTATTTTAAAGTCTGAATCTGCAGTCTTTTGTTTTTCTACAACTACATACATACTAAGGTATCCAGCGTCTTCCTGAGTATCTTCTCTTATTTTTCTCTGTAGACTGCCTGACAACATGCACAAGGCCTATCAAATGTGTGGCCATGTTACAATAAATTACAATACTTACAATAAATTTTTGGCAGTTAATCAAATTCTGGCATGCTCCCAAATCCGGTGTGCATATTTTTTCCCTACTACCTAAAATTCCCTCATTCAGGTTTTGTCTTTTGGGGTTAAGAAATAGGTACAAGTGACTCCACAGTACTAGAAGCAGCAATTTTACTTGCTCTTCAGTATGAAAGAGGGATTGATGGTCCCTCCCAACATCTGGCTGACATCTAGACTGCAGGTAGAGGATTCTTGACACAGTGGAAAAGGGTTTGAGGGTACAATGGGCCAACCCCAAAGGGGGGTTTCTGGAAAGCTAGAGAGCAGCCAGGAACCCTTCAAAAGATACATTGGCTATGGGACAGCCCTTGGTTGTAGGATTTTTGAGGCCAGAGCTCCATCAGCCAAGGGTCTGCTGAATGGAGAGAGGACCATGGACTTCCAAAATGGTAGCCAAGAGAATAAGTAATAAAGGGTAGGTTGGGAGTGTCTACTGTTTTTCCCCTTTATATCTAATGCTTCCCCCTAATTATTCCTGTTTCAAGTAGTTTAGCAACCTTGTCCTGGGAAATATGGCACCAAAAACTTTGATTTTTTTTTCCCATCAGAAATTCTGGGCTCTCAGGAGAGAGGCTGGTCCCTCAGCTTTGTTTTTAATCTCCACACTGTGCTCAGGCCTCCCAGTGAGGTGCCACCCAACAGGAGTGATTCAAGCTGAGTTTTCTTAGCAACTGAAGCCTTGCCCCAGTCACGACTGGGGCATGTAGAAGAGGTCCCTGCCAAGCTCCCTCTTCTTTGAAGAAAAACAACAGAGACCAAGTGAGAAGTAGCTACAGTTTAATACAAACCTGCACCAGAACACAACGTGTCGGGCTGTTTTGTTTTTACCTCAGACGGGTGGCCAAAGCACAGGACCATGTGTCAGCTCGGGGTTGACACAATCTTAGCACCATGACATTTACAGAGGAGTGAGGAAGTCACTTGGGTGCTGGGGTGCTAGAGGCTCCATCCCGACCCCAGGCTGTGCCTGCTGCCTCAGCAGCTGGAGGGGGCTTGGGTTTCTGCGTGGTTCTGTGGATTCTTGGTCAGTATTGGAAAAGCCCTCATCACGGCATTGGCTTGACAGAGACCTACTGTGGACTCCTAGCACTACACACACGCACACACACGCACACACAGTAGCACAATTTTCTGGTAACTTAACCCCACAAACCTAGAGAGCAGCTAAGGCAAGAACAACAGTATTTATTCAGGAAGTACAAGACCAGTTTGAGAGCTGCACTCAGTGCAACCAGAGACCCTTTCATTCCAACCAGGAGCCCGTGGGGCTGCTGAAGGAGTTGGCTGAAGCACTGCATGGGGCAAGGAGTGGGTGGTGGGGGCTGACTGTTCATTTGACTCCTTGAACCACCTTCTGATTTTGATCTAGAAGCTCCTGGGCAAAGGTAGGGCCTATGTAAGGATTGGGGGCAAATGAAGTTGGTGGTCTACAGTGGACCACCCCAAGATGTGGTCTCTCAGCACTGTGGATCATGCATCTCTTGGGTGGAGGCACTCGGAGAAGTAAAGCTTTCCTAGCCAAGCAGGGATGCTCTGCCCAGCTGGCCACCACCACTGCTTGGCTCTTTGGCATCTGCCCAAGGCTCATGACCCAGCAAGGGCTGAAAGGGATAAAGATGATGTGCATTGCACCAGGGGTTAGTGTCATGGTTTCCCCTCTCCATAGTGGCTTTCCCAGGCCCAGGTCCCCACCAACTGTCCCCATGGCTGTCACCCTCCATGAGTCCCTTCGCTGCCTCTGCTCTCTGGGTTACCATCTCTGTCCTCTCAGCCACTAAGTGAGGGAAATGGGAGAGAAAGGAGAAGTGAAGATGTGGCTGCAGCTCAAACTGCATGGCAAGCCACCAACACTGGACTAGTTCTGGCTCAAGCAGAGAACATGCATTAGTTTGTTTACAACAAAGATGAGAAAAATCTATCTACCTGTGCAAAATAAAGCAGAATGCCTACCAGAGAGTAAGTCTTCTAGTTGGTTAAACTCTTGGGTGGGATCTACAATAGATATCTCCCCACACCTCTTCTCCACAGCTGGGGCAGACAGCCAATGTCATAAGGGACATGTCTGGGGTCAGAGGGCCTAAACATTCTGGGACTCAGTTTCCTCATCTGTAAAATGGGGAGAATAATATGTGCTCCACCGTCATGAGGAGCAAATGAGAGCTCGTATATGGAAGTGCTTTGATAACACGAAAAGCACTATAGAAATGTGCAGAGTATGACCATTCACCAGGAGTCAAGAGCCTCGCGTAAGCCTGGGGTGCTCAAGCCAAATGTGCAATATGAAATCACTTCACAGAGGTGGGGACAAGGCTTAGCAAGGGCAGGTGGCTGTGTCACTTCCCAGATCAGTTGAGGTACATGGAGATCACCCAGCTGCTGGTGTTTCCATGGGAACCCCTGTAGTCGGAGACAGGGAGGGCCCAACTGGACGTGGGAGTGACAAGGCCACAAGCTGGTGAGGGCACGGTGCTGACCACAGGAGGCCACAAAACCTGTGCAGCAAGGTAGGTTCTCCAGCTAGTTCCCCTGGGCCTGGAGTCTCCCTCCCTTCATGTCTGGAGAACCCCTCTCCCACCTCCCCCTCTCAGCAGGCATGAGGCTTCTTTCCAATCACACGGGAGGAGTGGCTGGGCCTCTGTCCAGCAGGGGGATGTCACAGGAAGTTGTGTGTGTATAGGGGGCGGGGGGGGGGGGGG
>NW_007729235.1:46174-58619 GCF_000696425.1 Galeopterus variegatus | reverse complement strand
GGGGGGGGGGGGGGGGGGGCGCGGTTAGTGCTGTGACTGACCAGGGGCAGAGATGGGAAAGGCCACGAGGCTGCTGAAGGTCTCCAGGGCCAGCATCCCAGGCGCCCTCTCAGAATGTAGGAAACTAGACCAGGAGGAGAGGGGAGAAGAAGGCCTGGGCCAGGGCCTCAGCAGCCCAGAGGACCCCAGGTGGGAAGAAGAGGGGCCTGAGAGGCCAGCGCACCACTGCCTCTGCCCTGTGCTGTCTGGTTGGTGTCGAGTGCAGCGTCTCCTAAGGACCACATCTATTCCTGTTTCTATGCTATGCTAGGGACACAAAGCACCGTTATTTTTCACAGGATGCACAAACAAGTCAAACCAAACCACTGCGCAAACCAAACGTGCAAAACAAAACCATGTACACGTGCCTGGCACCAGCCTCGTGCCTGTCCCACCCCCCAGCTACCCTCTGGGCCTGTGACTCCCAGAGGGCATGGGTGGGGGAAGGAAAAGCTGGCAAAGGGCACAGGGTGTCCCAACCACACCCACACCCAGGGGGTCCCAACCACACCCACACAGGGCCAGAGGTGAGTCAGGAGAAACGGGATGTCCTGGGCATGGCTGGGAAGCTGACACCTGTCTGACTTGGGAAATGTCACCATGGGGCCTAAGGAGGTGGGTGGGGAGGCCTTTACTTTTACAATACATCTGCTAAAGTGCTCTGGACACCTGGCCGCCCAGCCAGGGGCAGGGCACTCAAGTCTGGGCTTTCCCAAAGCCAGCACGTGGAGGCAGGTGTGAGAGGAGGGGCTGGGCCGGGCTCTATGCGTTGGGCTCTGTGCATAGTGTGGGCTTCCTGGGCCCCAGAAAAGCCCGCCGCTGAGGCCAAGGCAGGAAAAGACTACAGCAGGAGGAACATATCTCAAAGTGCCTGTCAGGGTCGGCTCGAAGCACAGTGAATCACGTTTCAGACATGGGGAGGGCTCCCGGGTCCTGGGGCCCCCTCAGGTGGTTTGCTGCCCAGCCCAGCCTCTCCCGCCCCTGCAGCTGCGGCCGGAGGGTGTGCGGGCTGGTGCCAGCGGTGCATCCTCACTTGGGGGCTGGTCAGTGCCTTTACCAAATGCCACTTGATCTGCCTCCCGGGGGAGCGAGGATCCGAGCCGAAGCTCGCTTTGGAACATGGTCATCGATCTGAGAACCTGCAGGAAGGAGGCACAGAGGGTGAGTGGGGCTGCTCCTGCCTGGTGACAAACCACAGCCACCAGCTACTGCAGGCATACTACGTCAGGGGCTGAGCTAAGCCCTCCATGTGTACTGTCTACTTTCATCCTCATGGCAACTCCAGCCCATTTTACAGATGAGGAAACTGAGGCTCAGAGGAATTACTCAACTTGGCCCATCTTATGTAGTGTGTAACTGGTAGAGCTGGATTTGAACCCTGGTTTTCCTAATTCGGAGCCTGCATTCTTAACTGCCCCACCCTGCCAACTTCACTGCTGCCAAGCCTGGGCATATAGTCTCTTGTGCACACAGACCATGGGTTGCCCATTAGCATGCGGGCCTTTGTACACATGCCTCGGTGAGTAAATAAGACAGGGAGAAGGGAGGACGCTCCATTGTTTTAGAAAGTGAGCGAACCATACCCCAAAGGCCCCACATCTTGAAATCCCAAGACTTAGAAAGGGAGGGTCTAGTGCCCCAAAGAGCACAGTGGGACATTCTTCAGCCTGTCCTACCTAGGACAGACAAGATTTGGGGCGGAGGTAGGTGACAGGCTGCCTGATGTTTGCTCCTCCCAGGGGAGTTCTTCCTGGCCCTGGCTCTTGAGCGAAAGCAGAAGAGGCCAGCAGGGACTCAGATCTGGGGTCTTGCCGCTTCTCGTGGGGCTGTGCCCAGGCAGCTGCGGGAATCCACATCCCAGACTGGCACAGCCTGGGTGTGTGTGGAGAAGTCCTCCAGTCATGGGTCCCTTTCTGAGTCCTGGCATTCATGTCCCATCACTGGTGGGAGCGGCAGTGGCCCTCGAGGTGGGAGAGCCATTATCTCAGCAATGAGATTGGCTCTGAGAGGACGGGGAGAGTGGTGGAGAGGACCCCTTCTCAGAGGCTCCTGGCACCTCCAACAGGAACCACGTATCTTCTGCCACAAGGTGCTCCTAGCACAAAGCAGGCAGGCCCCACTCACTCGGCATCCTTGGGTTGAGCCCTCCACCTCTCATATGAGGATGGTTTGTGTATGGGTCTTGCCTTTCCAGAAAACTCTATGCTTAAACATCCGAGTGGGAGGACCTGGGTCTTGCTCCTCTCATGGTTCTGGCTCCAGCAAAGCTCTTGCAGAGCAGATGCCTGGTGTCTCTCTGGGGTAGTCCTAAGACTGCTCAGCCGTATTCAGGAAGACCCAGGCCCCTTGCCCCTTTTAAGCGGTGGTGAGTTTCTACCAAAGCTGCCTGGGGGACCAGGGCATCTTGCAGACTCTGCTTGCCTGGTGTCTCTCTGGGGTAGTCCTAAGACTGCTCAGCCGTATTCAGGAAGACCCAGGCCCCCTGCCCCTTTTAAGCGGTGGTGAGTTTCCACCAAAGCTGCCTGGGGGACCAGGGCATCTTGCAGACTCTGCTTGCTCTCCACTGAGGGTTACCATTTACAAGGCAAAGACCCCCGCCCCCCTTCAAATACTGCAGAGCACCCAGGACATGTGCTGTTGACAACAATGAAGTTGGCACACAGACAGCCACGGCCTAGAGGAGCCCATGGCGCCGCATGTTGGTGCTGGTGGGAGGGGCAGGAAACAGATCTTGACATTAAGAACTAGGACAGGACACTTCCCAAGAACCCAGAGACTACAGACAGAGTGGGGCCAGGACATGACCCATGGGACAGAAAGATAAGGAAAGAAACTGGGAATCAGAGGTCAAGCAAGAAAAATATTTTACTTAGAATTAATAAAATATGTATAAGGGTACAAAAAGTTCATGGAAAGATTCCTATTATCTTTTAATTCTATTTTTTCCATGAACTTTTGGCAGTACCCTCATATGATACAATTCCTGGTAAAAAAGAAGGTGAAGACAGGGCAAATGTGGGGGACAAGTGTGGGAAGGGAAGAGGGAGGAATGGGAATAACAGAAATCACAGAAAACAGGCCCTGCAGAGAGGCTGTGAGGAGAGGGCTGGTCCTCCTGAGCCCAGGTCATCGCCGGGGCACCCTCTGTGTGCACAGCACTCAAGATGTGTCAAAGGACAGAAATACCTGAACTTAGAAAACATGGAGAGAGCCCAAAGGGGGTCATGTCCCCCCTAATAAGAGGGGACTTCAAAAAGTTAATGAAAGATTTGTATGATCTTTTAATTCTATTTTTCCATGAACTTTTTGAAGTGTCCCTGTATTTGTGTGTCTCTGATACGGAACACCCATCACAGGACATGGGATGGGGTGGGAGGGGGGGACGCAGAGCAGAAGCAGGCAGAGGCCCGCCGCCTGGGGGGGGTTCTCTCCTCCTGGACTCCCGCCCTCCTCCCGCCACACCCTTGTTCCCTCTTACCAGAGAGGCTGAAGCTGGATTCATGAAGGTCCCGCATGCCCCCATGTCGGGTGACGGGCCGGGTAGGAGTGTCTGCGAGCGGTGTTCCCATCTCTTTTTTCCCGGGATGCACAACCACAGCGACATCCCCCAGGTAGGGGGTGCGGTCTACTCCCTTAACCTTCAAGGTCTAATGAAGAACGGCAAAAAAGCGAAAGGGAAAGGACAACACCATCAGAGCCAGGTGGTAGGACTGCAGCCTCCTAGATGGCTGACGGGGCTAGATGCTGCCGCATTACTGCAGGTGACAAGGCTTCTTACACCTCGAGTCTAGGGGCTGGAGATATCTTTTTGGTACCTCCTAAATAGTGTGCATGCATGTGTACACGCACATGTGTATGTGAGAGGAGAGATATTCGCTGGCTCCCCCTCAGCACTGGTGGAATCCCCACCATGGTAGCAGGTAGGCTTCTGAGCTATTTACCATGGAGAGCACCCCTCACATGAAGCAGTGTTATCTCCTTCCTTGTCAGGCTCCCAACATGCCCTTTTCTGTGGTCTGACAACTTTGTGGGGATAGAGGTTAAAGACAGCTGGTCTGGAGGTGAGAGTCCCCCAGTAGCAATACTAGTTAATTCTGTACTTACAAAGGCAGCAGTGTTAACAGCCTATATTGTGAAACCAGACGGACTGGACTGCAACCCCAGTTCTGCCCCTTGTAAGCTGTGTGAGCTTATGCAAGTTGCCCAGCCTCTCTGTGCCTATTCCCTTATTTGTAACATTTGGACGATAGCAGTACCTACATCATGGAGTTGTTATGAGGTCAAATGAATTAATACGTGTATATGTAAAGCCCTTAGAACTGCTTGGGCACATGGCAAACGATACAGAAGTACTAGCAGTTATAATTGCAAAGGTAGCAGTACCTACATCATGGAGTTGTTATGAGGTCAAATGAATTAATACGTGTATATGTAAAGCTCTTAGAACTGCTTGGGCACATGGCAAACGATACAGAAGTACTAGCAGTTATAATTGCAAAGGTCATTTATGGTGCTTCCCCATATTAAAAAGAGCTATTGTGAGGAGGAAGAAGTGTGTTGGGGTGTGTGCACGTGGTCTGATGGAGCAGCACAGACGACCTACACCCCAGGCACTCATCAGGGACATAATCACGAACTCCTTGCTGTTTGCTGCTTATCAAAAATCTTGTTGAGAGAAACAATCGATATCGGTGATTTCTTGAAGGCTACATATTCCTTATATTCTTTGACAAGATATCTGTAGTTTAGCTCTGCCCTCAGAGTGCCAAACCTGGGTCTGAGCTGTTTTGCCCTTTACCAGGCTGCACTTTGGTGTCCCCACATCAGGGGTCAGGGTCTAGTGGTGAGGGACTGGAGCACAGACTCTGTGAGTGACCTTGGCAGGTCACAGCTTCTAACAGCCCCTCGCTTCTTGGCTTTATACATCAAGTCCTGTATCAGAGCTGCTCTCTTCTCCGAGGTCCCTGCTCTTTATACTTTTTAGAAAATATGGTTATTTAATAGTTTTCTTTTTCTGCATGCCTGCATTCTGTTACCTAAGGGCTATAACAGAGAATGGGAAATACAACTGGCTTCTTCTTGAGGACTTTGAGTTGTCATTATAATAAGTGCTTTAGATAAAGGGACTGTGTGTTGAATTTGTATCAACCCAAGTATACTCATTGAAATGTTCTTTCTGAATTTTTTTTATCAACCTGTTTGCTTATTTTTTTTCCCACTTAGAGATAGAGAAGAGAGTAGTAATAGCTAACATTTATTAGGCACATATCACAGGCCAAATGCTGTTCTGAGAACTCTACATGTATTAACACATTTAATCCTCACACAACTCTATGAAGGAAGTAGTATTATTACCCCACGTGCAGAGGTGAAAGCTAAGGCTCAGAGGGGTTAAGCAACTTGCCCGGTCACACAGCTGTCAAAGAGTGGAGCCAGGTTACACATAAGCCTGGCTCTGGGTCTTGCTGGCTCAACATTGTAAGCAGGTCATGATCTCCATGTGCTTCAGAAAGAAGGTGACAGTCTACTTATTATCGATTCCAAGGCTTGTGCAGCCTTTCCCCCAAAGTTGTTTCTTGTTCTTAATAAAACACCTTCCCCATCTATCTGTATCTTTTGGCTTTGCTAAACCTTCTATATGGTGTTTGCAAAGTAATCCCATCTGCTTCAAAGACCTTACTTCTTTCTAGAAGTTGTGAGCAGGGGCACTAGACAGCAGATAGATGATTTTGTTCTATTCTCTCAGCTTTCTCCACAAGGGAAGATGGCTTGCCGCAGCTTCTGCACTGGTGTCATCTCAGCTCACCACCAGAAGAGCTTTCTTCCATGGTTCCTTTAGCAAATTCCTTGGGAAGTGCTCTAATTGGGTCAGGTTGGGGTACGCACCTTCCTCCTCCCCATAGTTGACTGGATGGAGATTAGGAATTGGCAGCTTCATTACAGCCCCAAGATCAAAGTGGAAGAAAGGAGCTGGTGCTCAAAAGGAGAGATACGCGATTCCTAGAGTAAGCAGGTTCCAAAACAGACGTCCACCACAACCCCCAGTGGGTGGAAGCTCAGGGTCCTCAAATAAAGAACATTAAGGACAAACTGGTCTAAATGGGACCTCACTTATTCAGTAACTACCTCTTAGTAGTGCTGGGTCTTCAAGTCTCTCTTGGATTCAGCTGAGGCGCTGCATTCATGAGAGTGCAGGAATATCTTCAAGAACTGCATTTTCCTTTGTAGTTTTTCCATGATGGGGAGGATTTTATACCTTGGTGTGAGCTGCAAATTACCTAGTCTCTGTCTGGTCCTCCAACCTCTCCTTATAATGGCATTAGGCTTTTGATCACCAGTTCTGGAGGAAGCTTGCTCCTGAGTCCTGGAGTCCATGCTCCTCCCCTGCGGCTGGCCGAGGAGTGGTCTCCTGTGAGTTGGTACTATCTTACATTGCTGTGAGGCTGGCTTTCAGAAGCTTGAAACACTTTCTTGGCCCTCTTTTGACCCTATTCCCAAACTAAAATATCTTTTTTAGGAATTGCCACAGACTGTTGTCAGATATTCTTTTTTTTTTTCCTTTTTGTCTTTTTTACTGACCGGTAACGGGATCGCAACCCACAGTGTCGCACCCGTACTGGGGACCGGCAACGGGATCGCAACCCTCGGTGTTGCGCCCACACCGCGCTCAGCCAGTGAGCGGGAACGGTCTCCACATGGGATCCGAACCCTCGGCGGGAGTGCCACCGCGCTCCCAAGCAACGCACTCGCCAGTGCGCCACCGGGCCGGCCCGATATTCTTTTTAAAATTGAGATATAATTCACATACCATAAAGTTCACTGTTTTAAAACACAACTCAGTGGGTTTTAGTATGTGCACACAGTGAGCCATCACCATCACCACTCTCTAATTCCAAAACACTTTCATTGATCCAAAAAGAAACTCCATACCCATTAGCAGTCACTGCCCATTCTGCCCTCTCCCCAGCAGTGACAATCACTAATCTACTTTCTGTCTATGGATTTGATTCTCCTGGACATTTTGTATAAAAGGAATCATACAATATGTGGCCTTTCGTGTCTGGCTTCTTTCACTTCCAATAATGGTTTCAAGACTCATCCATGTTTTCTAGCATTTATGGGGTACTCCATTCCTTTTTCTGGCTGAATAATATTCCGCTGCATGGATCTGCCACAATCTGCTTATCCATTTCGTAGCTGACGGACATTTGGATTGTCTCCACTTCCACTTTTTGGCCCTTATGAATAGTGTTGCTATGAAGAATTATGTACAAGTTTTTGTGTAAACATAGGTTTTCATTTCTCTTGGGTATATGCCTGAGAGTGGAATTGCTGGGTCATACAGTCACTCTATGTTTAACTTTTTGGTGACCAGCCAAGCTGTTTCCACAGTGGCCACACCATTATACATTCCTTCCAGCAATGGAGGAGCATTCTAATTTCTTCACACCCTCACCAATCCTTGTTATTTTTCATGTGGTTTGTTTATAGCCAACCTTTGTCAGATACCCTTGCATGTGAATGCATTGCTCTTACAGCTCTTTCTGGCACATCCTCCAGAGGTAGGGCTGCGGCCTCCTGCCCATTGTCCTTGTCTGGGAAGTGTATTGGAGATGGGACCATTCGCTTAACTGAGAGACCCTGAATTTGCTTTTGGATTTAACACTGCAATAGCTAAAGTCATGCTTTTTTCAGGCAACCCAAGTCTAATCCCCTACAGCAGACCTGGCTGTGGATTTCTTTGCCTGTTGGCCTCTGGGAGGCCCATCTATCTGTATCTTTTGGCTTTGCTAAACCTTCTATATGGTGTTTGCAAAGTAATCCCATCTGCTTCAAAGACCTTACTTCTTTCTAGAAGTTGTGAGCAGGGGCACTAGACAGCAGATAGATGATTTTGTTCTATTCTCTCAGCTTTCTCCACAAGGGAAGATGGCTTGCCGCAGCTTCTGCACTGGTGTCATCTCAGCTCACCACCAGAAGAGCTTTCTTCCATGGTTCCTTTAGCAAATTCCTTGGGAAGTGCTCTAATTGGGTCAGGTTGGGGTACGCACCTTCCTCCTCCCCATAGTTGACTGGATGGAGATTAGGAATTGGCAGCTTCATTACAGCCCCAAGATCAAAGTGGAAGAAAGGAGCTGGTGCTCAAAAGGAGAGATACGCGATTCCTAGAGTAAGCAGGTTCCAAAACAGACGTCCACCACAACCCCCAGTGGGTGGAAGCTCAGGGTCCTCAAATAAAGAACATTAAGGACAAACTGGTCTAAATGGGACCTCACTTATTCAGTAACTACCTCTTAGTAGTGCTGGGTCTTCAAGTCTCTCTTGGATTCAGCTGAGGCGCTGCATTCATGAGAGTGCAGGAATATCTTCAAGAACTGCATTTTCCTTTGTAGTTTTTCCATGATGGGGAGGATTTTATACCTTGGTGTGAGCTGCAAATTACCTAGTCTCTGTCTGGTCCTCCAACCTCTCCTTATAATGGCATTAGGCTTTTGATCACCAGTTCTGGAGGAAGCTTGCTCCTGAGTCCTGGAGAAGGATAGCACACTGCATCTTCCCAGTCCTTTAGCCTGAACTTGGACAGTACTGTGGGCACCATCTCAGATGAAGCAACCTGTGTGGCTTGATCCCATGGGCTCATTACGCCTTTCTGCTTTCATCCAGCAACAATGGTGAGTGGGCCCTTGTTCCGAAAGGCTGCCTACCTGATGCAAACCTACCTCTTATATGTAAAACCAGCTCTGCTCATGCTCCCACTGCAGATGAGTTAGGAGCCTCCCTTCATCTACAAAGGGCTCTATATTCCATACTCTGGAAAAGCATCTTATTGCCCTACCCACCCACCCATGAGAGCACCCGGGACCCTCTTCAAGGAGGACTTCCCGAGCCATCCCATGGGCCTTCCCTGAGATAGAGTTTTTGTCTTGAGGACTTCAAATCTCTTTGGGGCTCATACTCCATGTTGAATTTAATCTTTGATAAATCGAGACCAAAAATACTTATTCTTCATGGGCAGAACAGGTGTTATTCAAATGAAGTCCCAGTCCTATCTTTTAAAAAAGCAATTAAACAAAATAGCTTTAAAATGCCTTAAAAATGTTCATATCCCTTGCTCCAGAAATCCACTTCTAGAAATCTGCCCCAAGGAAATAACTAGAAATGCTGACATATACTCCTGAACAAAGGAGGTTTTCTACAGAACTATTTGTAAGTGCAAAAATTTGAAACAGCCAAAAAATTCCAAACATAGGGAAGAAATACTCCTGAACAAAGGAGGTTTTCTACAGAACTATTTGTAAGTGCAAAAATTTGAAACAGCCAAACATAGGGAAGAAATACATAAAGTATGGTATTTTCATTGGAGGACATATTATTCAGCCATAAAAAATGATGTTTTAAAAGAATTTACTAACATAGGAAGACACTCAAGATATACTATTATATGACAAAAAAAGAGGAACCTAGTTATTAAAATAATGTATAGTACATGCATAGAACTAGAAAGAAACACACCAAAATGTTAATAGTTTAATTTCTAGGCATGGAATTATGAGGATTTTTTTTCTCATACTTTTCTGTATTTTCCAAATTTCTATAATAGATGTTATTACTTTTCTAATCAGGGGGGAAAGGACCTTTTTTGTTTTGTTTTTGAGTGAGACAAAGAGCTGCTGTTGAAACAGTCTTCCTAAGAACGTTCTTTGGCAGGATCGTCAGAGTGAAAATCTTTACTAGGCTTAGAGTGGGGAGGGGTTCCAGAACACATACCACTCCCCTCTCCCAGACGACACTCATGCGGTCCTGCACGCCGCTCACTCCGTGCGGGATCTTGGTGAAGTCCTCCTTGCCCATAGCTTTCTGCTTTGTGGTGAACGGCCGGTGATCTGATGCCACAATGTTCAGAGTGTCACTGAGTAGAGAGAAGGAAGAGGAAGTGATCAGTAAGGGAGGGGAGGACAGGACCCCAGAGGCTGGGGACAGGTACAGGGAAAAAGCCTTGGCTTGGAAACCAGGCAAAGCTGATTCCAGTCTCGCCTCTGCCACTTAGTGGCTGTGTGGCTCTAATGACTTATTTCATCTGTGTGAACCTCAGTTTGCTCATCCGTAAGGATGGGAGTTATGTGTGGAGTGTGGCACAGACTGTTGAGTCAAAGGAGTGAAACTTCAGTGACAGTCTTTGGGATGGCAATTTTTAAGAGTTAAGATAGTGGGCAGAGAAAAATTGAACTTAGAGTTTAGCTAAAGTGAGATGGTGGCAGTGGTTTTAGTGTCACAGAATCATATGCCAACTCCCACCCATCAGTCCCCACCAGTTTAAACATTCATAAGTGCAATGTTAAGCTTTGCTAAACAACTTGGAGCCAGAGCCCTCCTTCCTTGGATGTGGGGCGCTGATGGCCCCGAAAGGAAAGGAGAGACAAGACAGAAAAGAAGTCTGACTTTATAAACCAATAATACATGCAAGTCAGTTGGTTCATCACCGACAATGCCATTCTTGACCTCGGCTCTCAGACAGTTATCAAAGCCATTCTCCACACAAGGTAGCGTGTGGCTTAGGCATGGCCAGGCTCTCCAGGTACTCCTGGGCCAGCTAAGACTCAGGGCAGGACAGTGAGAGAGGCACATGGCCGCAGACCCTCTGCCAAAGAGGGAGGCGGCCAGCCAGGGTTCAGAGGTCTTTATAGGTCAAGGGCTCAGAGGCATGAGGGGCAGAGGCGAGAGAAAACCCACATTGCCAGGCGGGGCAGCCTTGGCAGGAAGTACCCCTGGAGGGTAGGGAGGGGCCTGGCTGCAGCAGGGGGGCCCCGTGGGGGAGGGGACAACTGCTGGGGCCACACAACGGGGGCCTGAGCGTCAGGTGCAGGAGTCTAATTTCACTCTGTAGGAGGCACCAAAGCCTTGCGAGTGCATGTGGGCCATCAAAGATGACACTTCAGAAGGGGAATCTGGCAGCCAAAGGTGTTATTTGACTTGGTGAGGAGGCATATTCTCTCAGCTCTCAGGCGATTCCCGGTCAGGCTGCACATAGGGCTGTATCCCCAGGGCCCCAGGCCTCATCCGTCACAGCTCTTGCCAGATGACGAACATCCTCGGCCAGCTCCACAGGAAGATGACTTAGCTCTTTCTGTGCTATAGACTGATATTTCCTGGGCTGCAGAGAGTGCAGAAGAAACTCTCCCACAGAGCAGACGTGCGTTCCACAGCCCCTGAGGGATCCCCACACCGTCCACACCTGCAAACCTCACCAAAGAATGGAATCTTTGGGTTTCATTTTCTCCTCAGGGGCCCTCCAGATACCTGGGCAGGTCTTAGATCAGAAGAGGTGCCCTTCACAGAATCACAGGCTGCAGGTCAGGGACCTGGGAGCAGGGGCTCAACTTCCACTTCTTAACCAACAAGTCTTACTAAGCACGTAACTTTCCAAAAAGGCTCTTGCACAAGTAGTGCCTGCTAAGTAGGTGTGAATGGATGTGGTCACAGTCCAGAAGGACTTTCGAGGTCTCCCTGTGCTACCCTGAATCTGGGAGATAGAAAACCCCCATTCAAACTCTTTAAAGTTTAAAACACTCTTTGTCAAGTACTTGAAAATTTTACATGTTTAAATAAAAAAAAAAACTTCTGAGTTGATTTTGGTATATGGCAAGAGGTACAGGTCTAGTTTCATTCTTCTACATATGGTTGTCCAGTTTTCCCAGAACCATTTATTGAAGAGGCAGTCTTTTCCCCAATGTATGTTCTTGGTACCTTTGTCACAGATCAGTTGGCTGTAAGTATATGGGTTGATTTCTGGGTTCTATATTCTGTTCCATTGGTCTGTGTGTCTACTTTGATGCCAGTACCATGCTGTTTTGGTTACTATAGCTTTGTAGTATAATTTGAAGCCAGGCAGTGTTATGCCTCTGACTTTATTTTTTTGCTTGGGTAAGTATATGGGTTGATTTCTGGGTTCTATATTCTGTTCCATTGGTCTGTGTGTCTACTTTAATGCCAGTACCATGCTGTTTTGGTTACTATAGCTTTGTAGTATAATTTGAAGCCAGGCAGTGTTATGCCTCTGACTTTATTTTTTGCTTGAGAATGCTTTGTTTGGGGTCTTTTGCTGTTCCATATGAATGTTAGGATTGTTTTTTCTATTTCTGTGAAAAATGTCATTGGTATTTTGATGGGGATTGTGTTGAATCTGTAGATCACTTTGGGTAGTATGTACATGAATCTGTAGATCACGTTGGGTAGTATGTACAACCTGAAATTATAAAACTCCTAAAAGAAAACATAGGGGGAACACTTAAGGAAGTAGGACTGGCCAAAGACTTTATGAATATGATTCCTAAAGCACAGGCAACAAAAGGAAAAATAAACAAATAGGACTATATCAAACTAAAAAGCTTCTGCACAGCAAAAGAAA